>NW_024387115.1:0-45472 GCF_900408965.1 Simochromis diagramma | reverse complement strand
TATCTCTATCACCAAACTGTGACTTTTCGCAAAAGGGTGTGACACCAGCGGCATGGCGAACTTTGATGTCACGCCATGAAGAAACAAATTAGTATAACTCAATGAAATCCAGTCTGATCAGTACCAGACTTTACAGGCATGATGTCAGACCCGCCCTGAACAGATTGATGTGCCCATTGTCGGGAATATGAAGAGCGCCACCTAGTGGGAACAGGAAATGTCATGGCTTTAATTTTGTTGTACTGAATTTCACAGGTTGATCGTGGCTACCTCAAAAGCGGTGAATATCAACATCAGTCCCTCGTGATGCTTCAGTGCGAAAATTGTGACTTTAAACTGAACGGCGCACCCTGGTGGCAACACGGTCCACCATGAAAGATGAAGTGGCTTTTGAGGGGCTTGGAAAGTTTATAGAGGCTTTAAATTTAGCACACACCTCCAATGTGATGCGGGCTTTGTTGTCATGTGATCATTTTCATTGAATATCCCAAAATGGCTCCACAGCGCCCCCTACAAAATTTCAAAACCACAGCCCCTGCTCTGTGTTTTATGTATGAGTCTGAAACCTGGTAAGCTTATAGGAGATATCAAGATGTACAAAAAAGTCTCTTGGAGCAATATCCCAAATCCAACAGGAAGTCAGCCATTTTAAAATTAATGTGTAATTTTGGCGACATTTTCCCTTCTTTTCAGGCACCGTTCTTTGACGAACTCCTCCAAGGGATTTCATCAGATTGGACCGATCTGCAGTTTGTGGAATCTAAAGACCTTTTTGATGTTAAATTGCGAAGCTTTTTACGTTCAGGGAAACAGGGTGGTCATGGCGGCACTTAGAGTTTGAATCACTCGCCAAAAAGCAGTAATCTGCTGTCACTCAAAAACACAATGTCCAATCTCTCCCAAAGGTCGTAGGCATGATTAGACTCGAGCTCGGATACGTTTGTTATGCCATTTGTCAGTAATGGTTAGAGCGCCACCTAGTGGGACAACTATAATCATGATTGAATGAGATGAATTGTTAGCTGGTGGTTAAATGCATGAATTCCATCAATGTGACATCAGATCGGAGGTGCTGGTTTTAGGTGTTGGGCGTGGCTCGACGCGCCGGGGGTGCGAGGGCCCTCATAACGCTGCTTGCAGCTTTAATTATTATTATTATTATTATTTCGGCAAATGAATTGGCCGTTTGAGGGCCTAAACATGCTCGAAAACTCATGAAATTTTGCACACGCGTCAGGTCTGGTGAAAATTTACGTATTTTAATGTTCTCAGACATGGCCAGGGAAAATTAGCTCAGTAGCGCCACCTAGAAAAATGAAAAACGCGAGCCCCCGGTATGGGTATGGCCTACAAGTTTGAAAGTCGGTACACCTATATAACGTTCAGAGTCGAACAAAAAACTCTATTATGGCAATGTCCTAAACCCAACAGGAAATCCGCCATTTTGGATTGAAGGTGACATTTTGGCTCTGATTTTACCGTTTCCATGCCTTGTACTTTAACGAACTCCTCCTTGGGATTTGGTCCTATAAACTTCAAATTTGGACAGTGTCAACTACACCCTTGTGTCATGTTAAATTGCGGAGCTTTTGAGTTTTCACAATACTATGAGGCCGTGGCGCCATGGCGAATTTCGATGACTCGCCATGAAAATCTTATTGCCTCTCATTTTGTCATACATTTTCTGACCTTGACCAAAGTGAACAAATATGATAAGGCTCCACCCCTGAACATATTTCAACTGCCATATTTGACATCAAGGACAGCGCCACCTAGTGGGAACAGGAAATGTCATGTTTTACACTTTGGGGTACAGTATAGTGATGGGTGACATCTGCAGCCTCAAATTTCTCCAGGAAAGCCTTAAGGAGTTGGTCTTGGGTTGCAGTGAAAACTGTGACTTTTCGCCAAAGGGTGTGACACCAGCAGCATGGCGAACTTTGATGTCACGCCATGAAGAAACAAATTAGTATAACTCAATGAAATCCAGTCTGATCAGTACCAGACTTTACAGTCTTGATGTCAGACCCGCCCTGAAAAGATTGATGTGCCCATTGTCGGAAATACGGACAGCGCCACCTAGTGGCAACAGGAAATGTCATGGCTTTAATTTTGTTGTACAAATTTTCACAGGTTCATTGTGGCCACCTCAAAAGCGGTGAATATCACCATCAGTCCCTCGTGATGCTTCAGTGCAAAAATTGTGACTTTAAACTGAACGGCGCACCCTGGTGGCAACGCGGTTCACCATGAAAGATGAAGTGGCTTTTGAGGGGCTTGGAAAGTTTATAGAGGCTTTAAATTTAGCACACACCTCCAAATGGATGAAGGCTTTGTTGTCATGTGATCATTTTCATTGAATAGCGCGAAATTGCTCCACAGCGCCCCCTACAAAATTTCAAAATGTCAGCCCCTGCTCTGTGTTCTATGTATGAGTCTGAAACCTGGTAAGCTTATAGGAGATATCAAGATGTACAAAAAAGTCTCTTGGTGCAATATCCCAAATCCAACAGGAAGTCAGCCATTTTAAAATTAATGTGCAATTTTGGCAACATTTTCCCCTCTTTTCAGGCACCGTTCTTTGACGTACTCCTCCAAGGGATTTCATCAGATTGATGCAATCTCCTGTGTGTGGAATCTAAAGACCTTTGTGATGTTAAATTGCGAAGCTTTTTACATTCAGGGAAACGGGGTGGTCATGGCGGCACGTAGAGTTTCAATCACTCGCCAAAAAGCAGTAATCTGCTGTCACTCAAAAACACAATGTCCAATCTCTCCCAAAGCTCATAGGCGTGATGAGACTCGAGCTCGGAAATGTTTGTTATGCCATTTGTCAGTAATGGTTAGAGCGCCACCTAGTGGAACGACTAACTAATCATGAATGAATGAGTTGAAATGTTAGCTGGTGGTTAAATGCATGAATTCCATCAATGTGACATCAGATCGGACGTGCTGGTTTTAGGTGTTGGGCGTGGCTCGACGCGCCGGGGGTGCGAGGGCCCTCATAACGCTGCTTGCAGCTTTAATTATTATTATTATTATTATTCCGGCAAATGAATCGGCCTTTTGAGGGCCTAAACATGCTCAAAAACTCATGAAATTTTGCACACGCGTCAGGTCTGGTGAAAATTTACGTATTTTAATGTTCTCAGACATGGCCAGGGAAAATTAGCTCAGTAGCACCACCTAGAAAAATGAAAAACGCGAGCCCCCGGTATGGGTATGACCTACATGTTTGAAAGTCGGTACACCTATATAACGTTCAGAGTCGAACAAAAAAGTCTATTATGGAAATGTCCTAAAGCCAACAGGAAGTCCGCCATTTTGGATTGAAGGTGACATTTTGGCTCTGATTTTATCATTTCCATGCCTCGAACTTTTTCGAACTCCTCCTTGGGATTTGGTCCTATAAACTTCAAATTTGGACAGTGTCAACTACACCCTTGTGCCATGTTAAATTGCGGAGCTTTTGAGTTTTCACAATACTATGAGGCCATGGCGCCATGGCGAATTTCGATGACTCGCCATGAAAATCTTATTGCCTCTCATTTTGTCATAGATTTTCTGACCTTGACCAAAGTGAACACATATGATAAGGCTCCACCCCTGAACATATTTCTACTGCCATATTTGACATCAAGGACAGCGCCACCTAGTGGGACCAGGAAATGTCATGTTTTACAGTTTGGGGTACAGTATTGTGATGGGTGACATCTGCAGCCTCAAATTTCTCCAGGAAAGCCTTAAGGAGTTGGTCTTGGGTTACAGTGAAAAGTGTGAGTTTTCGCGAAATGGTGTGACCCCAGATGCATGGCGAACTTTGATATCTTGCCATGAAGAAACAAATTAGTATAACTCAATGAAATCCAGTCTGATCAGTACCAGAATTTACAGAAATGATGTCAGACCCGCCCTGAACAGATTGATGTGCCCATTGTCAGGAATACGCAGAGCGCCAACTAGTGGGAACAGGAAATATTATGTCTTTCATTTTGTTGTACTGATTTTCACAGGTTCATCGTGGCCACCTCAAAAGCGGTGAATATCACCATCAGTCCCTCATGATGCTTCGGGAGAAAATTGTGACTTTAAACTGAACGGCGCACCCTGGTGGCAACACGGATCAACTTGAACAATGAAGTGGCTTTTGAGGGGCTTGGAAAGTTTAAAAAGTCTTGAAATTTGGCGCACTCCTCCAATGTGCTGAGGGCTTTGTTGTTATGTGATCATTTTCATTGAATAGCGCGATATGGCTCCACAGCGCCCCCCGTCTGTTGATCTCCGGCTCCCTTCTCCCATCACTCGCGAACAAGACCCCGAGATACTTGAACTCCTCCACTTGGGGCAGGAACTCATCCCCGACCCAGAGTGGGCACTCCACCCTTTTCCGGCTGAGAACCATGGCCTCAGATTTGGAGGTGCTGATCCTCATTCCCGCTGCTTCACACTCGGCTGCGAACCGTTCCAGTGCGAGCTGGAGGCCCTCACCCGATGAAGCCAACAGAACCACATCATCCGCAAAAATCAGAGATGAGATTCTGAGGCCACCAAAGCGAAAGCCCTCCGCCACTTGGCTGCGCCTAGAAATCCTGTCCATAAAAATTATGAACAGAACCGGAGACAAAGGGCAGCCCTGGCGGAGCCCATCACCCACCGGGAACGAGTCCAACTTATTGCCGGCAATGCGAACCAAGCTCTTGCAACGGTTGTATAGGGATTGAATGGCCCATAGCAATGGGCCAGACACCCCATACTCCCGCAACACCTCCCACAGTGACACGGTCAAATGCCTTCTCCAAGTCCACAAAACACATGTAGACTGGCTGGGCAAACTCCCATGCACCCTCAAGTATCCTCGAGAGGATAAAGAGCTGGTCCAGTGTTCCGCGACCAGGACGAAAAACCGCATTGTTCCTCCTGTATCTGAGGTTCGACTAGCGGACGAACTCTCCTTTCCAGCACCCTGGCATAGACTTTCCCAGGGAGGCTGAGGAGTGTGATCCCCCTGTAGTTGGAACACACCCTCCGGTCCCCCTTCTTAAAGATGGGGACCACCACCCCGGTCTGCCAGTCCACAGGTACTGCCCCTGATCTCCACGCAACATTGCAGAGGCGTGTCAACCAGGACAGCCCTACAACGTCCAGAGCCTTGAGGAATAGCGCCACCTATGCCTTGTTAAATGCAGCCCTACGACCACATCGTTTGAGCTACATGTATGAAATCTGGCACACATGTGTACCATGCCAAGTCGAACAAAAAAGTCTGTGGGCCCATTGACGCAAACCCAACAGGAAGTCCGCAGTTTAGAAGTGAAGGCGACATTTTGGCTCTAATTTTGCCATTTCCATGCCTCGAACTTTTTCGAACTCCTCCTTGGGATTTGGTCGTATAAGCTTCATCTTTGGCCAGTGTCAACTACACACCTGGGCCATGTTAAATTGCGGAGCTTTTGAGTTTTCACAATACGGTGAGGCCGTGGCGCCACGGCGAATTTCGATGATTTGCCATGAACATCTTATTGCCTCTCATTCTGTCATACATTGTCCGATCTGGACCAAAGAGCACACATATGATATGGCTCCATCCCTGAACAAATTTCAACTGCCACAATTGACATCAGGGTGAGCGCCACCTAGTGGGAACAGGAAATGTCATGTTTTACACATTGGGGTACTGTATAGTGATGGGTGACATCTGCAGCCTCAAATTTCTCCAGGAAAGCCTAAGGAGTTGGTCTTGGGTTACAGTGAAAAGTGTGACTTTTCACGAAAGGGTGTGACCCCAGCAGCATGGCGAACTTTGATGTCTCGCCATGAAGAAACAAATTAGTATAACTAACTCTGGTCAAACCATCAGCAGATTGAGAAACATGGGGACCGATCAGCGCAGGAACATAACATACATTTTCATGATCAACATCAGACATTTCTACTTTCGCTGGCCTAGTTATAAAAACAGAACATTCATTATTTGACTTGGGAACAAGGAAAACAGACTCAGAAAGGGGGTGCTAGCCAAAAGTAATATGGTCTCACCACTGGTCAGATCAGAAGCTTTCCCACGTGATTTGTAGTTAATGGACAGCAGGGGCTGAGACACAGTCTTTAGTGAGGCCCCAGGTGCTGTAACAGTCTTAAAAGAAGACTTCTTAGGGAAAGACGCATGTCCTGGGTGTGCAGAATCATCCTCACATTCTGTTTCACTAATGTCCCCCTCAGCCTGCTCATTTATAATAACAGGGTTTAATAGTGCATCCTTTGGTTTGATTCTCAGGGCTAAAGAGTCTATGGCCGGTTTAGCAGTGTCAGATTCACAGTTATGTGATGGCAGTGTGTCTTCCTCAAAAATAGCATGCTCAACATCAGAAATTTTAGCTTTATTGTCAATACAAAGCTCGTGCACAAGATTAACACCTTCAACATTAGTAGTCAGAGGCATGGTGAAGGCAGCTTCTTCACTGGCCCCCGGGAAAACCGACTGTGACGAGGTGCATGGGGTGGTGACAGAGTTAATAGTACAATCATATAATGGGTGAGAGCCTCCCTCGGAGTCCAGTCTGTCATAGTTCAAATTTATATTCTCATCGTCTTTAACAAACATAAATTCAAAGTCTTTATTCTCAGACTTGAGTTCATTGTTGGGTGGTTCGTAGTGCGCATGCGCCAACCAGCGTGCAGCCTGTTACTGTCGCTCCTGCTTTTCTCTTAGTTTAGCTCTTTTTTTCTTACGTATTCTTTTTTTTCTGACTTGTATTTTCATCCGTTTACTATCTCTTACTCAATCATGTGGATTGAGAGAGTTTTTGTTCTTCTGGTGGCCGTGGAACTGTTACTTTTATCAAGGAATGGGACCGCGGCACATCTCCTACAGTCACGGACTGTTTACTCCAGAGATCAGCTGATCGCCCTGATGCCGGCCGGCTCGCTGGCCAGGCCCGCAGTAGTACCACCTGAAATTTGGAGGAAAACACATCGGGGATGCAGAGGTCAAGGACAGAAGAGAAGAAAGAAGGACACGGTGAGACAGCGGAGGCTTGAAGCAAGGAGGAGGTATAAACCGTGTCTGCCGTCTATCGTGATGGGAAATGTGCGATCGTTGGCAAATAAAATCGACGAGCTCTCAGCACTGGTACGGAATCAGAGGGAATACCGAGAGTGTAGCCTGATGTGTTTCACCGAATCATGGATGCACCAGGACATTCCCGATGAGAATGCGTCCGTTGAAGGCTTCCACACTGTTCGGGCGGACAGGGACAGCATCGCTAGCGGTAAGCGGAAAGGAGGTGGGCTTGCTGTTTTAGTTAACAACCGGTGGTTTAACCCTGCCAACATAACAATCAAAGAAAAGATTTGTTGCCCGGACATTGAACTGTGTGCTGTTGGACTCAGGCCGTATTATTTACCCAGGGAATTCTCTCACGTCATCTTGGTGGCTGTTTATGTTCCTCCCTCTGCTAACCCCACAGCTGCATGTGACACTATCCACTCTGCCATAGCTCGGTTACAGACTCAGCACCCGAGTGCCTTTATTGTGATCTCGGGTGACTTCAACCATGTATCACTGGACAATACACTAACAACATTCAAACAATATGTGGACTGTCCCACCAGGGGAGAGAAAATTTTAGACTTACTGTATGCTAACGTCAAGGATGCATACAGCTCCTCCTCCCTCCCCGCACTTGGTAGGTCAGATCATAACCTGATTCACCTCACCCCCCGCTATGTGCCAATTGTGAGGAGGGAACCTGTGACCACCAGGACTGTTAGGAGGTGGTCAGAGGAGGCAATAGCGGAACTACAGGGCTGTTTCGAGGTGACCAACTGGGAAACACTCTGTGAGCCTCACGCCGAGGACATCAATGGGCTTACTGAGTGTATCACAGACTACATAACTTTCTGCACCGACTCCATTGTTCCAGCTCAGACTGTTCATTGTTACCCAAATAACAAGCCGTGGGTGACTAAGGACATCAAAGCCCTCCTCAACAACAAGAAGAGGACTTTCAGAGGGGGCAATAAAGAGGAGGTGAGGAAGGTCCAGGTGTTACTAAAGGACAAGATCAGAGAGGCTAAGGACAATTACAGGAGGAAGCTGGAGTGGAAACTCCAGCAGAACAGCACGAGAGAGGTGTGGAGGGGCATGAAGACCATCACTGGATTCAGGCCAACCAACAGCAGGGGAGCTGAGGGAGGTGAGAATAGAGCTAACGAGTTGAATCTGTTTTTCAATAGATTCGACACCACAGTGTCTGCTCACACCCCCACAACCTCACCTGTAGTCAGCCTGGAATCCAGAGCCACACCACTGTGCCAGCCTCTCTCTTCACATGGCGCTGTTGCCTCCTGTGAGATTCCTGACACCCCTCCCCCACACATCACCTTCACTTAATACCAGATTGAGATGCAAATGAGGAGACTTCACTCAGGCAAGTCTGCTGGACCAGACGGAATGAGTCCCCTCGTCCTCAAGACCTGTGCCCCCCAGCTGTGTGGAGTCTTTCATAAACTGTTTATGCTGAGTCTGAGTCTGCAGAGGGTCCCAGTGATGTGGAAGACATCATGCCTCGTCCCTGTACCAAAGACGCCACGTCCCAGTGGCCCCCAGGATTACAGGCCCATGGCACTGACCTCCCACATCATGAAGACCCTGGAAAGGCTCATCCTGGACCAGCTGCGACCCATAGTAAGACCACATCTGGATCCCCTTCAGTTCGCTTATCAGCCTCGTCTCGGAACTGAGGACGCCATCATCTACCTGCTCAATCGTGTCTACACCCATCTGGACCAGCCGGCGAGCACTGTGAGGGTCATGTTTTTTGACTTTTCTAGTGCTTTCAATACCATCAGGCCGACCCTCCTGGGTGATAAGTTAGCAGCGATGCAGGTGGATGCTTCTCTGGTGTCCTGGATTGTTGATCACCTGACAGGAAGACCACAATATGTACGTCTCCCACAGTGTGTGTCTGACAAGGTGATCAGCAACACAGGGGCACCACAGGGGACTGTCCTCTCCCCCTTCCTCTTCACCCTCTACACCACAGACTTCAGCCACTGCACAGAGACCTGCCATCTTCAGAAGTTTTCTGATAACTCTGCGGTGGTTGGATGCATCAGCAGGGATGATAAGACAGAGTACAGGGCTGTGGTCGACTCCTTTGTCACGTGGTGTGAGCAGAATCATCTGCAGCTCAACGTGGCAAAGACCAAGGAACTGATCGTGGACTTCAGGAAGACCAGGAAACACTTGACCCCTGTTTCAATCCAAGGGGTCAGTGTTGACATTGTGGAGGACTATAAATACCTTGGAGTTCACATTGACAATAAACTGGACTGGGCTAAAAACACCACAGCACTTTACAGGAAGGGCCAGAGTCGTCTCTATTTTTTGAGGCGACTGAGGTCCTTCAACATATACCAGAAAATGCCCAGGATTTTCTATGAGTCTTTTGTGGCCAGTGCGATCCTCTATGCTGTTGCATGCTGGGGGAGCAGGCTGAGGGTCGCAGATGCCAACAAACTTAATAAACTAATCCGTAAGGCCAGTAATGTTGTGGGGATGGAGCTGGACTCCCTCAAGGTGGTGTTGGAGAGGCGGATGCTGTCCAAGATAAAGACAATGTTGGATAACACCTCCCACCCACTCCATGACATGCTGGTCAGTCACACGAGCACGTTCAGTGAGAGACTGAGATTACAGAAAAGCCCCACTGAACGACACAGGAAATCTTTCCTGCCTGTGGCCATCTCCCTGTACAACGCATCCACTTAACACATTGGTTACTGCTACAACTACACATGTTTCTTTTTCAGCTATTTATTTATGAGTGACTTATGATTATATATATATATGTATATATTGTACTATTCTTAGTTAGCGTATTGTCTGTCTTGTCTTAATGTTGGTTTATGTTGGTTTATAATGGAGCACTGTAACAAAAAATAATTTCCCCCAGGGATCAATAAAGTATTCTGATTCTGATTCTGATTCTGATAACCTCAGGAGCAGAAAAACATAACTGTAAACTGGCAGTCTTATACTCAGTATTTCCTTGCTGAGTGTCAGCAACATAGGCAGAACTTACTTCATTATAGGCCCCAGAACCAGTTGCAGTGTCTTTGTTCACATATACAGCAGAACACACCTGTGGGTCTCCAGCCAGCTTGTGGGCCGGACAGATAGACTCTCCCTCAGAGGACGCAGGAATGACGGCAGGCTCAAACCTGTTAGAACAGGACTTCCCAGACTCAGAATTATCCTTAACAATAGTCTCAGAATCCCCAGAGAGTGTGTCAATGGTTAAAGCAGTAGTGGTTTCAAAACTCCCTGGCCTCTGAATACAGTTTGTTTCTTCTGTCACAGGTAGGCAACATACTGTCTCTTCAGTCTCAGCCTGTGACAAGGTTTCAGATTCACAAGCACACTCACTCAGCCACATGAGCTACATTAACGACAAGATTGTCTATGTAAACATGATTTATATGTCCAGGACTAGTTTCCGGGACATCTATAAATTCACCAGAGCTGGCTATAGCTGACTCGTGCACAGTTTCTTTGTAGTCACGAAGTGGATAAATAAACTCAATGTCTGAGCACTCACCTACAGCCGTTACACCAATCTCTGATGGGAACTGAGCCTCCCAGTTGACACTCAGGGTCTGTATTCCCTCGTTCTGGAGAGGCTGTGGCGGCTGCATGGAGCAACGACGCCGCAGACGCCGCTTCTTCCTAGGAGCGGCTGCGAGTGCGGCGGTGTTAACTGTTGGGATCGGGTCTTCTTCCTCTGCCCACATCCTCGCCAGACAGGCGGCCGGAGACGAGAAGTCCTCGCGAGGGGGTGAGGTTGAGCGGCCGGTCTGAAGCAGAGCGACAGGTGGGAGCTCCTCCTCGGGAATGAGCCAAGGCTTCCAACGGAGCTCCTCCTCCCGATACATCCATAACACCTGCTGCCACTCATCGTCACCAAAATCTACGGCCTCCACCGTCTCCGTGTGCTGGTCAGTGCAGCTTGACTGTGGCGGATACGAGGGAGCTGATGAACGGTGAGATGATGGCAGAGTGGAAGTGGACCTCAGTGTTCGAACTCTCACAGCCTCTGGCTCGCCAGGCTGCGGCGACGACACCTGTTTACAGGGCGGAGTTATAGGTGCTGAAGCGATGTTCAGGACCCTCTGGGCCAGCGCACGGGCACGAAGCTCCTCCTTAAGGGGGCCCAGGGAGTTGAACACCTTGATGAGGTGAGGGAACTGTCGCAACCGTGGCTCCCGTGACAAAATGGCGTCCACGTTCGCCAATCCTGTGGAAACAACTCTTGAATCCACACACCCGATGATGCGATCCATTATGCGGCAGAGCCTGTTCAGCTCCTCCCCTACCTCCTCTGGAATGTCTGCTGAGTCCGACATGGCCGCGTCGTACTGTCACGGTCGCAGTGGCTGACCGTATGGAGAGGGTGTGGAGGACTCAGGTGCAGACACAGGCGAGGAGGCAGTACTGAACTTGAAATGAAAAGTGAGCCTTTATTTGGGCTGATTAACGTGGCAAACAACAGAAAGCACAGAGGCAAAACTAAACTAGAAGCTGAACTGGGAAAACTAAGAACTGACACTTAACTCAGACAGCAGGGCAAGAGAAGACAGGGTGACAATGATGCATATGCCGGAGACAACTATGAACAGGACTCTGTGCTGGAACAACAAAGAACTATACACGTATACACGTAAGCAACATGGACATGACCAGCACACAGAGTCCTGAAACCTGGCATAACATGGGGGAAGTAGAACAGACGACGCGGCACAGACTGCATGAAACACAGAGACTAAATACACATAAGTGATGATCAAGGGAAGTGGCCACACATGGGAGCACAGCCGACACATATGAACCTAAAGACGGGACAAGGGAAGTGAAACTAAATATACTGACATTAGACACAGACTTCCAAAGTAAAGCGGGAAACATAACAGATGCACACTTGACTAGGGAATACAGCAGACCATAGAACATAGGAACCAAAAGACTAGAAAAGATAAACTAGGACAAAATCAAAATTCAATAATGATACAAAACTCAAAACACTGGGTCACCGACCCAGGACCATGACAACTTCACCAAGTTCGTTTGATTCCTCAGAGCCATCCAATGGAAGACAAAACACTGCTCAGTAGACTATTTCACATTTTATTTCTCTTTCACATTACTTCTACAAGAAAGATGCGTCCTGCATGACACATTACCGCGGATCTCAAAATGGTGGTGTGCCCCTAACAGTTTTATTACAGAAGCTCTCTCATTCTAGTCTAAACAACAGTGTCTCAGTAACTTTCCACTAGAAGATGGTCCCCTTTTATCTACTTTTTCCCAGGCAAGCGTGAGCGAGAGTCTACAGCTTTCTACTCGCCAAGGACACATGGTCTGATGCCTTTATTTTTCAGGGCTGTGTCCACTTAATACTATTCTATATAACTTTATAACACTTATTAATAAAAAAGCATAGCATTATTGAGGCACTGCAAATTAGTTAATTCCAACAGTCCCTCCTTTGATCTGATCAGATCAACACTAGTAAAGTCATGAAGCATTATCATGTTGTCATCAGATCCCCCTCAGCCCCGTTTACCAATAATCCTCATATAGACCATAAATTACCCAAATAGCTGTAAACACGAATAAGGAAACCCTAATGGACCTAATGCACCTCTTCCATTGCCCAAGGACAGACGTCATCCACTCCTCCAATGGATTATCAAATCCAAATATTCATGCATTTATTATTTTTAGATGTTCTGAGTTTTCCCCGGGCTGTAGTTACAGAACCATCTGGGACCGTATTCTTGAGAATGAAAGTGCAGCACATCTCTCCAAACATTACACACACACCCTTTTTACCCACCAGGTTTCAGTTCTTTTAATTATTATCCTTCTTTTCCCTCTCTGGGCCCCCTTTAATGGGTGGGCCACATATGGGATGACTGCTGTATTTGGGCAATTGTCATAACATAAAAATCACAGACTACTGGTAAAGCTAATTCTCAGATCTCCCATTACTTTTCAGCTTCCCCCGATCTCCGTTCTGGTTGTTTCCTGCCTCCACCTTTGGGCTCAGACTAGAACCTCTGTCTGAGGGGCTTTTGACCTTCTTTACAGTTAAACAACTAGTCTTCTGGGACGGGCGATTCTCTGCGCTCTTCTCCTCTTCTTTCTTCAAACCTCAGGGGTCGACTACCCCTGAGGTTTGATCAGGGTATCAGGGGATTTATTCTGCCCTGGCTGGCTGGGATCTATGTTTTTTGGGGTCTCAGCCGAGTCCTCCTTTCTTGGCCAGAGCGTTTCGGACCTCCTTAGTCTGGTACCTCTGGATTTCCGCCAACCCCTTCGGGGTTATCCGGTTGTTCAGTGATGACGCGACGAATCCTACTTCCGGGTCTAAAGTAGTCTGCTTTTAATATGGCTTTTGTGTTGTTAACATGTTTAATGTTATGTATTTTCTTCTATTTGATCTCAAAAAGCTCCTAAAACAGTCAGTGATCACTGTTGACCTCCCTCGGCTTTTATTACCGCTGATTAGCGGTTAGTTAGTTATGGTTCTGTTAGTTATTAGTTGGATGGTAATTTATTTAAGCTCAGTTTTTAAAACCTTAGGATGTAACTGCAGCCCAGCCCATGCAGCAGTATATGAATGACTAACCTCGTATTGTGGATGCATTATCTCAGTTGTTCTCCTGGCTGAAGTTTGGTCCTTTTACAGCATCCTGCCATGCGATTACATTTATTCCTGACCACCGAGAACACTCACGTTAACTTTTATCGAGTGGAAAAAAAAAGTTAGCTTGTTTATATTATGCTAACATAGCTGTGTCGCTAGCGGTCACATAGCACATCATTATATACCAACTAGCTCAACTTCAGTAACCCTACAAACGTCCCTGCTGTTTAGTTTTCTGTCTTCATTTATGCTGGAAGTGATAACAGAGATGTACGTTTTAATTTGTTTCCAAAACCCTGCTGTCAGGACATGCTATATTGTATTTAGATAGAAGCTAGCGAGCTAACTCCCTGCTAACTTCTAACTCCGTTAAATGTCATAAATTCCGTTTTCATGGATGCCTGGATGTTAAACTCAATTGTTACACCTGGTAGAGCAGAACACTGATCATTTTATTAAAGATGAAAGACTTTAGACAGTTTTTCAACTCTCAGTAATGCCATAGTGATCGTTTGATATATGGACCTGCAGCGGAGTTTAGGTCCAGACACGGCTAGTGACGTCAGACTGAACAATCGGATTGCTGCGGTTCTGGAAGCCATCCTCCAAAGGGCAGGATGGCCCAGGGCAGGACCCCAAACGGCATGGGGTCCTGCCCTCCTCCTTTTCAGTCTGTTTGCAACCGCTGCTGCTGCTCACAGTTCTGTCCTTCCTGGTTCTGACCCCAATTGGGGCGGTCCTTTCTCTAGTGTCCATGCTTGCCGCAGATGAAACCTGCATCTTCTTCTGTGTCTTGTCCGTTCTGAGGAGGCTTTTGACCTCAGTTGCTCCTTTTGTCTCTGTCATGCCCTTTTTCTCTGCCGTCTGATCATCCGTGTTGGTCTGTCACTGCCCTGCACAGTGTTAATGCAGTGTTATCAAGGTCAGCATTCTGTTGCTCAGCCTCACTTTTCATTCGGGCTTGGCAGGCATCTCGTCACAGCTCTGTCGGCTGAAGCTGTCTGGGAATTTCCCCCGTGTAGTGAAACAGGCCTTGGGTTTAGCACCCTCCCTCCCTTTCCTGCAGCACTGTTAACATTTTCAGGTTGTTGTTGTGGGTCCAGCTGCTTCAGCGTTTGGTCAGGGTCACGTCAAAGATGGTAAGCTGTGAGTACTCAGACTGTGTTTTGAACACAATATGGATACGATCTTGGAGAAGAAAAACGGGAATCGAGAGGCCTGGTGACCAGTGATAGACATTAGACCTACTGTAAAACTGATAGCAGTTTATTCACACTAACCAACACACCTACCATCTTCATCTCATGTGGCCCCCCTGGCACCAGTTGGATGGTAAATGGCCTGTATTTGTATAGCCCAAAGGACCTAAGGACCCCAAAGCGCTTTACACAACCTGTCATCTAGAGCAGGGCGATATGGCCAAAAATATTTATCATGATATATATTTGAAAATTTGCGATAACGATATAACAGACGATATAATTGATGCAAGACAAAATACAACTCCACAACATTACTAGCGCAAAAAGACAACCTTCCATTTATTTTCACTTAAACAAGAAGCTGGTTTTTATGTACATTAAAGCTTTATAAAAATTTAACAGTGCAAATGCAAATTCCTTGCTGAAAGTTTAACCAAAAGGCATCTCCAGTAGAAATGGGCTGACATATCCTGAGCATAACCATGTATAATATCCACTGAAGTTAAAAAGAGGTGCTTTGCAACATTAAACTGCAGTGTGCAGTATGTATTTTTCGGACCATAAGGTGCACAGGATTATAAGGCACATTAAGCGAAACAAAGCAGTCAGATAAATCAAACTTTATTAAATTCATTCTTCTTGCTTCCTCCACTTCTGTACCATTGATTCATTAATGTTGAATCCTCTGCAGCTGCTCTATTCCCATGTTGTTGCACTATATTAATGACGGGGCGACCGTGGCTCCGGGGGTTGGGAATCGCATCTGTAACCGGAAGGTCGCCGATTCGATCCCTGGGCTCTCTGTCCTGGTCGTTGTGTCCTTCGGCAAGACACTTTACCCTACTTGCCTACTGGTGTTGGCCAGAGGGGCCGATGGCGCGATATGGCAGCCTCGCTTCTGCCAGTCTGCCCCAGGGCAGCTGTGGCTACAACTGTAGCTTGCCTCCACCAGTGTATGAATGTGAGAGTGAATGAATAGTGGTATTGTAAAGCGCTTTGGGTGCCTAGAAAAGCGCTATATAAATCCAATCCATTATTATTATTATTATTACTAACCTTGTATTGTGGATGGATTATCTCAGTTGTTCTCCTGACTGAAGTTTGGTCCGTTTACAACATACTGCCATGCGATTGCATTTGTCTCTAACCATGAGGAACCTTCACGTTAACTTTTATAAGTGGAAAAGTGTTAGTGTTCGTCCTCCAGCTTCACTGTTTATGTTATGCTAACATAGCTGTGTCGCTAGCGATCACGTAGCACATCATTATATACCAGCTAGCCCAACTTCAATAACCCTACAAACGTCACTGCTGTTTAGTTTCCTGTCTTCATTTATGTTGGAAGTGATAGCAGAGCTGTACGTTTGATTTTTTTCAGAAATCTCTCAGTCAGAACATGCAATATCATGCTTAGGTAACTAGCGAAACTAGCGAGCTAACTTCCGCTAGCTTCCTGCTAACTTCTAACTCCGTTAAATGTAATACATTTTGTTTTCATGGATGCCTGGAAGTTAAACTTCATAGTTACACCTGGTAAAGTAGCAATGCTGATCGTTTTATTAAAGATGAAAGAATTTAGACAGTTTTTAACTCTCAGTGATGCTGCAGTGTTCGTTTGACCTGAAGAGGGGGGTTTAGGACCCAGATTACTCCCAGATTTAAGAGCATCTTAGTCCGACAAATACGACAATAACGACGGCCGCTTGCATGTTCTGCAAAAAAAAAAAGTGCTTTGTCGTGTATCTGACGGACAAACACCAAACCAGTTCCACATCATTGAAGTTGCACCATTTTTACAAACCAATTCTGGTTCATCTGTTTCACTCAACAATCGGCCATGTGCGTATGAAAACAAAGGCACTGCGCATGCGCGTTTTACTCATATTCTATCGCGATATTTCATTTTCCTATCGTTGCCTAACATTATACCGGTATTACCGTGAACGGTATAATATGGCCCAGCCCTACTGTCATCCACCCATTCACACACACATTCACACACTGGTGATGGCAAGCTACATTGTAGCCACAGCCACCCTGGGGCGCACTGACAGAGGCGAGGCTGCCGGACACTGGCGCCACCGGGCAAGACCTCGATCCATCAGTGTTATCCAACTACAGGCCAATTTCTAAAGTGCCCTTTCTTTCTAAAGTCCTTGAGAAAGTTGTCCTTCTTCAGCTCCAGACCTTTCTACATAAAAATGGCATTAATGAAGTACTTCAGTCTGGTCTTAAAGCGCACCACAGCACTGAAACTGCTCTATTAAAAGTTTTTAATGAACTTTTGACTTTTACTGACTTGGGAGATTCTGTCATTTTTATACTATTAGACCTCAGTGCTGTCTTTCATACCGTAGATCATAGGATTCTTATCTGCCAGCTTGAACACTTGTCAGAATCAAAGGGACTTCATTGGAGTGGTTCAAATCTATCTTACCTGTCCAACCAAACTTTTTCTGTTATACTGGGGCTTAGTGCCCTCATACCTCTCTGATCTTTTAAATTGGTACACTCCTGCAACATCACTGAGGTCTGCTGTATAAAGTTAACGGCTTGATTCAGAGTTATCCTTGGTGTGAAGACAGATAGCTGTGTTCACATTGATGTCCAGCATTGTAACTTAAAGTGCTGAAGCAAATTTAATCCTTTTAAATGACAGATATTTCTCCTGTACCTCCTCCTGAAGAAATTTGAACATGACAGTTCTGAGGTGAACACAAGCATCAGCAGCACAGCTGTGTCTGAGGTCAAGATGGGGCACATTTGCTTATTTTATACAAAATAATGTGATGATGTTTGGTTATCTTGAGGAGATAGCTCTTCAACTGTCACCAGGTTAACATGTGTGTTTTCTAAATCAGCAGCACATGTTAAAGCAATTCATATACAGCCAGTAAAGCAGTTTAGAGAGAAGACAGAAATATTTACCCGGAGCCGTCTACCACGTGATTTACAGTAAATCCTGTACTTCTCAGCAGCACTGTTTACTTTCACTTTCAGAGAGAGAGAGTGCGTGTGTGTGTGAGAGAGAGAGCGATTGCGTGGACTTACAGTTATCTCCACACTCTTTTGCTATACATCATAGGACACGGTTTAAAATTTTGACTGCTACTACAAGATTATGGGTGAGTCAGAATCAGTTTGTTTTTGGCAGCATTAGTGCATTTTCTTTCCAGTGCTGAGTCTTCTGCTGCTGATAGTGGCATCGCTGGGAACATTAGCAGTGGTAGTTAAAATCTGTACTTCCTGTATTTAATTATCTGCAGTTTATCACAGACATATCAGCTTGATCAAGTAAAACTAATGCCATGGTAAATTTATGGACATGTTTGATGCAATTGGAGTGATTGTTTCTATATTAAAAGCAGTCAGGAAGGGTGCTGTTGGACCTGATTATTGTAGGGTCTTTACCATGCTATGTAAAGCACATTGAGCCAGCTGTTGTGCTGTATGAATAAAACTGAACTGAATTTAATCATTTGATCATCTGGCATTTTCTCTACAGGGGCTACTTCTTGTGGTAAGTGGCGCAAATTGACATTTTCTCACTCTGAATGTTATACATAGAGTTTGACATTTATTTTGCAAACTGACACAAACAAATAGAATTCAGATTATAATACATTTTCATTTGTCTTTAATTAGGCTGGTTTAAAGAAATGAAATCAGCTTTTTTGTACCACTGATGCTGAAAAGTGCAAATCTGTGCATTTTGAACCTCTGAGCTCGACTTTATGTCATGCATAGGGCTGTTTGGTCAGCAAGGCAGGACCCAAATGCAAGACAAATGAAGGACTCTGAGACAATGGAATAAACTAGAGGAAGCAGCTTCACTTGCTGTAACAAGATACTCAGAAACTAAAAAATGCAAAAAAACACAGGCCAGTAGAAACAAGGAGGTAGGAGTTACTGTAGCTCCTGCGAAAACGAAGGTCTCAAATCACAAGTACCTGACTCCGTGGTATAATTCTCAAACACATAGCCTAAAGCAGATAACTCGTAAGCTGGACAGGAAATGGCGTGTCACAAATTTAGAGGATCATCATTTAGCCTGGAGAAATAGTTTGCTGCTTTATAAGAAAGCCCTCCGCAAAGCCAGAACATCTCACTATTCATCACTGATTGAAGAAAATAAGAACAACCCCAGGTTTCTCTTCAGCACTGTAGCCAGGCTGACAAACAGTCAGAGCTCTGTTGAGCCAACCATCCCTTTAACGTTAACTAGTAATGACTTCATGAACTTCTTCACAAACAAAATTATTATCATTAGAGAAAAAATTACCAATAATCATTCCACAGATGTAATATTATCTACAGCTACACTTAGTACCATTGATGTTAAGTTAGACTCTTTTTCTCCAATTGATCTTTCTGAGTTAACTTCAATAATTACTTCCTCCAAACCATCAACCTGTCTTTTAGACCCCATTCCTACAAAACTGCTCAAAGAAGTCCTACCATTAATTAATTCTTCGATCTTAAATATGATCAACCTATCTCTAATAATCAGCTATGTACCACAGGCCTTCAAGCTGGCTGTAGTTAAACCTTTACTCAAAAAGCCATCACTAGACCCAGCAGTCTTAGCTAATTATAGGCCAATCTCCAACCTTCCTTTCATATCAAAAATCCTTGAAAGAGTAGTTGTCAAACAGCTAACAGATCATCTGCAGAGGAATGACTTATTTGAAGAGTTTCAGTCAGGTTTCAGAGCTCATCACAGCACAGAAACAGCTTCAGTGAAGGTTACAAATGATCTTCTTATGGCCTCTGACAGTGGACTCATCTCTGTGCTTGTCCTGCTAGACCTCAGTGCAGCGTTCGATACTGTCGACCATAATATCCTATTAGAGCGATTAGAACATGCTGTAGGTATTACAGGTACTGCACTGCAGTGGTTTGTATCATATCTATCTAATAGACTCCAGTTTGTGCATGTAAATGGAGAGTCCTCTTCACACACTGAGGTTAATTATGGAGTTCCACAGGGTTCAGTGCTAGGACCAATTCTGTTTACATTATACATGCTTCCCTTAGGCAGCATCATTAGAAGACATAGCATACATTTTTACTGCTATGCAGATGACACGCAGCTCTATCTATCCATGAAGCCAGATAACACACACCAATTAGTTAAACTGCAGGAATGCCTTAAAGACATAAAGACCTGGATGGCTGCTAACTTTCTGCTTCTGAATTCAGATAAAACTGGGGTTATTGTACTCGGCCCTGAAAAGCTTAGAAATATGGTATCTAAGCAGATTCTTACTCTGGATGGCATTACCTTGGCCTCCAGTAAAGCTGTGAGGAACCTTGGAGTCATTTTTGACCAGGACATGTCCTTCAACGCACATATTAAACAAATATGTAAGACTGCTTTCTTCCATTTGCGCAACATCTCTAAAGTTAGAAATATCCTGTCTCTTAGTGACGCTGAAAAACCAGTTCATGCATTTATTACTTCCAGGCTGGACTACTGTAATTCATTATTATTAGGATGTCGTAAAAAAGCCTTCAGTTAATCAAAATGCTGCAGCAAGAGTCCTGACAGGGACTAGAAAGAGAGAGCATATTTCTCCTGTTTTGGCTTCCCTTCATTGGCTTCCTGTTAAATCCAGAATTGAATTCAAAATCCTGCTCCTCACATACAAGGTCTTAAATAATCAGGCCCCATCTTATCTTAATGACCTTGTAGTACCATATCACCCTATTAGAGCACTTCGCTCTCACACTGCAGGCCTACTTGTTGTTCCTAGAGTATTTAAAAGTAGAATGGGAGGCAGAGCCTTCAGTTTTCAGGCCCCTCTTCTGTGGAACCAGCTTCCAGTTTGGATTCAGGAGACAGACACTATCTCTACTTTCAAGATTAGGCTGAAAACTTTCCTTTTTGCTAAAGCATATACAGTGGGGCAAAAAAGTATTTAGTCAGCCACCGATTGTGCATGTTCCCCCACTTAAAATGATGACAGAGGTCAGTAATTTGCACCAGAGGTACACTTCAACTGTGAGAGACAGAATGTGAAAAAAAAATCCATGAATTCACATGGTAGGATTTGTAAAGAATTTATTCGTAAATCAGGGTGGAAAATAAGTATTTGGTCACCTCAAACAAGGAAAATCTCTGGCTCTCACAGACCTGTAACGTCTTCTGTAAGAAGCTTTTCTGTCCCCCACTCGTTACCTGTATGAATGGCACCTGTTTGAACTCATCATCTGTATAAAAGACACCTGTCCACAGCCTCAAACAGTCAGACTCCAAACTCCGCCACGGCCAAGACCAAAGAGCTTTCGAAGGACACCAGGAAAAGTATTGTAGACCTGCACCAGACTGGGAAGAGTGAATCTACAATAGGCAAGCAGCTTGGTGTGAAAAAATCAACTGTGGGAGCAATCATCAGAAAATGGAAGACATACAAGACCACTGATAATCTCCCTCGATCTGGGGCTCCACGCAAGATCTCATCCCGTGGGGTCAAAATGATCATGAGAACGGTGAGCAAAGATCCCAGAACCACACGGGGGGACCTGGTGAATGACCTGCAGAGAGCTGGGACCAAAGTAACAAAGGTCACCATCAGTAACACACTACAACGGCAGGGAATCAAATCCCGCAGTGCCAGACGTGTTCCGCTGCTGAAGCCAGTGCATGTCCAGGCCCGTCTGAAGTTTGCCAGAGAGCACATGGATGATACAGCAGAGGATTGGGAGAATGTCATGTGGTCAGATGAAACCAAAGTAGAACTTTTTGGTATAAACTCAACTCGTCGTGTTTGGAGGAAGAAGAATACTGAGTTGCATCCCAAGAACACCATACCTACTGTGAAGCATGGGGGTGGAAACATCATGCTATGGGGCTGTTTTTCTGCCAAGGGGACAGGACGACTGATCCGTGTTAAGGACAGAATGAATGGGGCCATGTATCGTGAGATTTTGAGCCAAAACCTCCTTCCATCAGTGAGAACTTTGAAGATGAAACGAGGCTGGGTCTTCCAACATGACAATGATCCAAAACACACCGCCCGGGCAACAAAGGAGTGGCTCCGTAAGAAGCATTTGAAAGTCCTGGAGTTGTCTAGCCAGTCTCCAGACCTCAACCCCATAGAAAATCTGTGGCGGGAGTTGAAAGTCCGTGTTGCTCGGCGACAGCCCCAAAACATCACTGCTCTCGAGAAGATCTGCATGGAGGAATGGGCCAAAATACCAGCTACTGTGTGTGCAAACCTGGTAAAGACCTATAGTAAACGTTTGACCTCTGTTATTGCCAACAAAGGTTATGTTACAAAGTATTGAGTTGTATTTTTGTTATTGACCAAATACTTATTTTCCACCCTGATTTACGAATAAATTCTTTACAAATCCTACCATGTGAATTCATGGATTTTTTTTTCACATTCTGTCTCTCACAGTTGAAGTGTACCTCTGGTGCAAATTACTGACCTCTGTCATCATTTTAGGTGGGGGAACTTGCACAATCGGTGGCTGACTAAATACTTTTTTGCCCCACTGTAGCTAGGGCTGGACCAGGTGACCCTGAATCCTCCCTGCCAGGGATTCCCATGATGCATTGAGTTTTTCCTTTCCAGTCACCTTTCTCACTCAGTATGTGTTAATAGACCTCTCTGCATTGAATCATATCTGTTATTAATCTCTGTCTCTCTTCCACAGCACGTCTTTCATCCTCTTTTCCTTCTCTCACCCCAACCGGTCGCAGCAGATGGCCGCCCCTCCCTGAGCCTGGTTCTGCCGGAGGTTTCTTCCTGTTAAAAGGGAGTTTTTCCTTCCCACTGTCGCCAAAGTGCTTGCTCATAGGGGGTCATATGATTGTTGGGTTTTTCCTCTGTATCTACTGTACAATATAAAGCGCCTTGAGGCGACTTTTGTTGTGATTTGGCGCTATATAAATAAAATTGAATTGAAATTGAATTGAGTTAACCAGTTTTAAGGTTCTTCTTATGAGAAAAGACCAATGAGCTCACAGTATCAATTTTCTTCAATTTATCGAAGGTTGAAGTTAATAACGGCGCTGTGTCCCTTTCCTTCAGTAAGCCAACTACATGTCATGTTATGCATTTTGGCAGGCGAGATTCAACCCAACAGCAGGACTCACAGGAAACTAGGAGAGAACTTAGGACGGCAGCTTTATTGCTGTAGCACAGACATAACATAAGAGTCCATGGCTCTTATGTTTGGATTTTCAAACAAGAAACTACGAACATAAAAACTAGGAACCTAAACTGGGATCGAGAACTAGGGAAAATACAAAGAGCACTGAGGAAACACAAAGCATGGAGAGGGTATGACGCGACAATGACAGACAGAAACACAGGGCATAAATACACTGAGGGAAAAACAAGGGAATGAGACACAAGAAGAGAGCACAGCTAGAAGTATTTAGACATAACAAGACATGAGGAAGAAAAACTAGACACATGACAGAGACACAGACTTGACACTGAACAAAGGGAACACGGAGCACAGAGACAGGAGTGACATGAGACACGACTGACTGGGGAACAAAATAATAAACATGAAGACCAAACAAACCCTACACTAAACACGAGGACACAGGAACAAAACCTAAGTACAAGAATTTACAGAGCAAAGAAGAACTAGCATGCTCGAAATACAAAACAGAAACCAAAACACTAGTGATCGTAAACTGGCATGAAATCACAGATTAATAACAATAATAACTCAGTCAAAACACTGAGTCACAGACCCAGGACTGTGACACTATACATGAACAGTGTTGGACAAGTTACTTTGAAAAATTATTAGTTATAGTTACTAGTTACTTCTTCAAAAAGAGTAACTGAGTTAGTAACTGGGTTACAATATTTAAAAAGTAACTACTTACTGGGAAAAGTAACTATTGCATTAATTTAAAAAAACATTTAATCCTCTGGGGTCCAGGGTATAATTGGTTGTTCTTGACTACTTTTGGTTTTACCTCTACGTTTGGCCTTTAAATCGATTTGCCTTGCCCTGTTTGGTTTCATTATTTTCAGCACAACCTCACATTCTGTATTAACACAATTGATCTAAAATTAGACAAAAAACCACAAATGTGTTTAACAAATCATTTTCATAACCTGAAATTCAAATATAAATTGTATATTTTAAAAACCTATGCACAAGTTTTGCAAACAACAAAGTTATATGCAGTAATTTACCCTAAAATGCAGGCAAGGCAGAGGGTTTTGTAACCATTTCAAACTATTTAGAGAACAATCAGGTGCTCTGCATCAAATAAGATGCCAAACAAATTATCTGTGTCACTGAAAAGCTATTTCTGTCCATTATAAGACAGAGAAGCAGGCCTGACAACAGGTGTATCATTCCTCATTCCTTGCCTCATTGTTCTGACAAACACAACAAAAATAACGACTACACTACACACTAACTACACAAGACAACACACTAACTACACACTAACACTAACTACACACTAACACTAACTACTGTCAGACCTGACATGGACTGCCCACATTCAGGTCCAGACCAAAAAGGCTAGGCAGCGCCTGTATTACCTACGACAACTGAGGAAGTTCAGGGTCTCTCCATGCTCTCTGTGGAAAGCATCCTCACACAGAACATGACATCGTGGTTTGGGAACAGCTGTGTGAAGGACCAAAAAGCTCTCCAGAGAGTGATCCATACAGCAGAACGCTGCTGCAGGATTGCTCTCCCCCCCCGCTTCAGGACACCTACACCAGGAGATGCCGGACTAGAGCAGCGCAGATACTGAAGGACCCGTCCCATCCTGGCAACAAACTGTTCCAACTTCTGCAATCCGGTAAGGACAGAGAGACTCAAGAGGAGCTTCTATCCCCAAGCCATCCGGGCCCTAAACACACAGACCCGCCCTCTCACATCATCTATAATTGACTGAGACAGGACTCTCTTCCAGACACTCTAAACCCAGGCACAATGTACATTTCAAATTCCTTTAATTTTAAATATGTTTATATTGTCTATCCTGTAAAATAGTCAGATGTCTATTCTTATTAATGTACAGAATTCACCTGCCTGCTGCTACTACTGCACATTCACCCAATGTATATACTATATATATATATATATATAATGTTCTTCCTCTACCCCCCCCCCCCATTTTTGCACATGTCGAGGAGCGTGTCAGGTTACATTTCACTGTGTATTATACTTGTATAACTACGCATGTGACAAATAAAGAACCTTGAACCTTGAATCTTGAACTACACTCCAAACACACTAAGCCTCACACATCTCTATTGTCAAAACTCTCTCTCTCTTTTGCTCTCTCTCCGCCTCCTAAAACTTCCCCCTCTTCATAAGTAATCAAATATCACATGTTGCCATATCATTTTTTGATATGTTGCCATGGTGCATTTTTCCACCAATTGGAAATTGGGGGTTGTTTTGTTTGTGCTTGCAAGCGGAGAGTACTTTCGACAGCTGGGATAAGTTTCATTAACATGCACAGTTTGTATGCATGAATGTTGACTTAATATTTTTCTCTCTTCTAAAGTTGAGACTCCACCCTCTCTTGGTGAGTCCGATGATTTCTAATTATTATTCAGATAAAATACCCTCATTATTCTCACTCAACAATGATATGAATGAATTTGTCTCTTTTTTCTTTCGGCTTCCCTTTAGCTGGATGCATGGATGAACCATGGAGAACAGTTTCTTGGGGGTGAGCTTCTTTTCACACATAGTTGAATACATCATTAATGCAGAATGAGCAGTTGGAACCAGCTGAGGACTAGTTAATAATATCACTTACTCCTCTCATCCTCTTTCAATGCAGCACAGATAAAAGTGTTCCAGCATAAACTGTCAGGAGTTTCAGCACAGCAGTGCGGAGCATGTTTTACTAGGCAGCCATTAAAACTTGAAGCCTTCATGTTTTATTTCTAGAGAACACGATGCTACTGTAGACGTCCCAGCGCATGAGTAGGCTGGCACAGTTCATTGCAGTTCAAACAGGTTTTATTTTTCTTTGCTTTGCAGCTTCCCACTTTAACTTTTTGTAACACGCCAACATTGTTTCCCTTATTCTGTCTCCCGAATAAGTGAAACACAGACACCTCTATCCCAGTTAGCTACTGTGTGAAATAGGAGAGACACACTTAGACGATGGCTGGCAGCTGTGCTCCACCCCTCCCCTGCATCTGAGCTACGAACCACACCACAACCGACTTACATCATGTTATTTTTTTATTTTGAACAGAAATAACCAGGAAGCACTTCAGTATGTGCAGGAATACAAGCCTGAAGAAAACAGAGTCAAACACCTCCGAGTTCTTCTGTACGGGCCCGTTGGATCTGGAAAGTCCAGTTTCATCAGCTCTGTCAGCACTGTCCTGCGAGGCAGAATTGCGATTCCTGCTGCAGCCAGTGCAATAACTTCTGACAGAAGTTTCACTACAAGGGTAAGAAAACTTCAAAGCTTCAGCTCACTGCTTCTTCAAACTGTTCCTTTATGTTTGTTGCAGAGGGAGAAACAATAGACTTCACTGTCAATAAACTAACTGTTTCTCTTTTAGTATCAAACTCATAAAATAAAAGAAGGAAGAGGAAACTCAGCTACAGTTTACCCTGTGGTCTTCAATGATGTCATGGGTCTGGAGGGGACTGACTCTGGTGTTCATCCTGATGACATCAAACTGGCCATGATGGGTCACGTGAAGGAAGGTCACCTGGTACATCTGCCTTTTCATTATTTCATTCAATGACATTCAATGAGAGCTGTGATCTATGTACATTAAGAGTTTTCAGTAGACTAGTGATAGTACTTACCTTCAGTAACAGACTGGAAGGAGTCCTGTGACACAGTTAAACTCTAACAGCTACATGGATTCACTGCTTCAAACATCAAAGTATGAATAAGATTAATAAACAGCTTCTATCTGCAGCTTCAAACTTCCATGAGACAGACCAACTCCTGGCTATTTTTTTTAATGTTTTTTTACTGGTTTTCTAGTTCAACCCAGTGGCTCCACTGTCAGAAAACCATCCCGAATACAACCCGACCCCCTCGGCAGAAGATAAAGTTCATGTTCTGGTCTGTGTGCTTTCTGCGAACGCATCAGAAATTAAGGACTCAGTTCTGGAGAAGATGTACAGAGTCAGACAGATGGCCAGTGACCTTGGTAAGAGCTCATCAGCATCTTCTCACAGAGCAGCAGCTTTCCCCTGTCCACTCACGAATCTGGACAGGACCAAGAGTTATAGCAAGTTTAAGAAAAGATTTCTCGGTCAATTGTGGAATAAGATGTGAAATATTAAGTCAAATATTTGGCCAAAGTTCAGGACAAACATCGCATGTTCTGAGTTTAGTGAAGACTGTTGTAAATCAGGGGCTTAAAAATAAGTTGAAGTTAGGTGAATAATATATACATTCAAGATTAAAGATTCTTTATTTGTCACGTGCATGTTTATAAGATAAGATAAGATAAGATAAGACTTTATTGATCCCACGACGGGGAAATTTTTGCGTTACCTCAGCTCAGGTACAGATGTCAGAAGGAAATACAAAAATACAAATAAGTACAACCAATGAAAAAAGTAAGATAATACACTATGTACAATGGTAGCACACACAGTATGTGATTATGGATATGGCTGTGGAAATATGCAAGACAAACTATATAGCTTAACATAACTTTTGTACCACTACTATTCCTATATATAGACATGTACACACACACACACACACACACACACACATGTACACATTAAATATACATATGTATACATATACATACATGTATACCTACACATGTCCATACACATAGAAGGTCCATTATGCATGAAGTGGTGACCGTGGATGTTCACAGTGTCCAGTGACTTATGACATCGTGATTGCGGAGTTATAGAGTCTAACTGCTGTTGGGATGAATGATCTGCGAAAGCTCTCCTTCCTGCAGCGAGGGTGTTTCAGTCTCTGACTGAAGGAGCTGCTCAGCCCACTCACATACTCGTGCAGTGGGTGATGTGGGTTGTTCATGATGGATGTCAGCTTTACTAACATCCTCCTCTCGCCAACCACCTCCACAGACTCCAGAGGACATCCCAGTACGGAGCGAGACGTCCGAACAAGTTTCTTAATCCTGCTTCTGTCCTTGCATCCACTCCCCCAGCAGGCCACTGCATAGAAAAGGGCAGATGCTACCACAGTGTCATAGAATGTCCTTAATAGAGTCCTGCAGACTCCGAAGGACCTCAGTCTCCTCAGCAGGTGGAGTCGACTCTGGCCCTTCTCATACAGGATGTCTGTATTTGTAGTCTGGTCCAGTTAATTGTTGAGGTGAACACCCAGGTACTTATAAGAGTCCACTATCTCAATGTCTTTCCCTTGGATGTTCACCGGTGTTGTAGGGGGTGACTTCCTCCTGAAGTCTATGATCATCTCCTTTGTCTTGCCGGCGCTGATTTAGAGTACGTTGGTCTCACACCAGCCAACAAAGTCACTGATGACCCCCCTGTATTCCTGATCATTCCCGTCTGATACGCATCCAATGATGGCTGTATCATGTGAGAACAGATGGCAATCGTCCAACTTATTACAGAATCCTGAAGTGTAAAAGCTGAACAGGAAAGGTGAGAGAACCGTGCCCTGTGGTGCCCACGTGCTGCAGATTACCACCTCGGACACACAGTCATGGAGCCTCACATACTGTGGTCTGTTGGTAAGGTAGTCGATGGTCCATGCAGTCAGCTATTTGCCTATTCCGGCTCCCTCCAGCTTCCCTCTCAATAGTGTAGGTTGGATGGTGTTGAAAGCACTGGAGAAGTCAAAAAACATGATCCTCACAGTGCTCCCCGCCTGCTCTAGGTGATCGGTGTAACAGGTAGATGACAGCGTCATCCACCCCAATTCCAGAACGGTAGGCGAACTGCAGAGGGTCCATCACTGAGCCCACCAGTGGCCGAAGGTGGTGCAGGATGAGCCTTTCCAAGGTCTTCATCAGATGAGAAGTCAAGGCCACAGGCCTGAAGTGATTTATTCAGTGATTATAGAGATATAACACACAGTCAAATGTGACCTGATACACTCCTCGACTGTACAAAACAGAGAGAGACAGAACTTTTTGTACAGTGAATGAGTAAATACATAGAGGACATTATGTGCAGCAAGTGGGTGAGTTATGTATGTTATATAAATAAAGATAAAATACACTGAACAAAAATATAAATGCAACACTTTAGTTTTTGCTCCCATTTTCCATGAGCTGAACTTAAAGATTTGGAAAATTTTCTACATAAATCAAGGACCCATTACTATCAAATATTGTTCACAAATCTGTGTGGCCTTTATTTATATACTGAATGCTATTGACACCCTTTTCTCAACGAGAAGTCTGGGCTCGGGAGAGCCCGAGTGCCCCGGAGGTACTTTCCCTGCCGGATACACGATGGACGGGTGGAAGAAATGGAGGATCGTGTGCCTGGCGGGACTGTCGATCGAGGACGCTGAAGACATCTACCTATTCAGAACCATGATAACAGGGTTCTTGCTGATCGGAGCTGGCTTGGCCCTGGCTTATCGGAGAATTAAGAGAGTGGAACCGGCTGTTCAAACCCCCCCAAGGCTGCCCGCTGGGATTGAAACGATGGGACGAGGCGCGACTTCTCAGAATGGGCTCACTGAGTGTAGCATGGATAAGATCTTGGAGAAGCTTACGGCTGCCGTGAATACTCAGAATAAGACCTCTGAGCGTAAATTGGATTGCATCATGGAGAAGTTCACTCAGAATAACACCTCTGAGTGAAAGTTGGATCACATCTTGGAGCAGCTCACTGCGGTTGTGAGTTCTCAGAATCGGCTCTTTGAGCACAAGAATGACAAGACCACGGAGCGCAAGTTTGATAACATCATGGAAAAGCTCGCGGCTCCCCAACGGGAGATTGAGAGACCAGTGTTGGAGTGTTAAAGAACAGCTTTGAAATTCTCATCATTTGTTCGCATAAAAAGAAAAACCACCATCATAATGCGGCTATCCCTTCGGCGCCAGCTGTGGGCTCAAGGCTGGAGCTGAACAGAAACACCCTGTTACGTCCCCCCCACCATGGTGGAGGCAAAGGTAGGAAGGAGACAGCAACACTGGACAACCACAATCAATGAAGGAGGAAGACCACAGAACAGTTAAGTATCAGGCAGGATTTATTGGTTGCTTGCCTGGATAGGCGACTGTGGCTCAGGGGGTTGGGAAGCGTATCTGTAACCGGAAGGTCGCCGGTTCGATCCCCGGGCTCTCTGTCCTGGTTGTTGTGTCCTTGGGCAAGACACTTTACCCTACTGGTGTTGGCCAGAGGGGCCGATGGCGCGATATGGCAGCCTCGCTTCTGTCAGTCTGCCCCAGGGCAGCTGTGGCTACAACCGTAGCTTGCCTCCACCAGTGTGTGAATGAATAGCGGCATTGTAAAGCGCTTTGGGTGCCTTGAAAAGCACTATATAAATCCAATCCATTATTATTATTATAGTCAAACTTAACAACAGAAAAGAGGTGGGGGAGGAGGACTGGGGGTTGATCCAAATCAAAGAAATTAATAAAACAAAAAGAGGTCGATAGCTTCCAGGGCCTAACTGAAAGAAAAAATGCAAAACAAAAGGCCTACCTAGCTACTCGACAAAAGGTCAGTGAAAACATACAAGAGTGGCATCAACCGCATAACCTAGTGTGACTAACAGAGTAAAACCTACAACCAGTGTATAGGGTACCCCAGCTTACCTGTCCAGCCTCCCACCACACACAATATAAAGAAGCCTGTTCGCAAATGTTTGTCAAAGCAGAAAACAGCAGCCCACCAGCTGGCCAGGGAGCTGCTCATTTGTAGTAATCCTCAGCGTGTGATTGGCCAACTGGGCCCAGACCAGCCAATAGACACATGCCAATCAACTTCGAACTGGCCAATAGGTGGAGGCTTGACACCTGAAAGATAAATAGAACACAAAAGCAAAGCCACACCCCTTGGCACGTAACACACCCTGATAACGACTGTGTTTAGACTGTTCTTCCCATTCCATGCAAAGCCACCTGGGTTGGCTGGAAGACTCTTTACTTAGCCTGGCAGGGCGAAGGACACTGTCTCAGCTGAACTCTGGACACACACACACATACACATACACTGATACACACTCACTCATCCCTCCTCCCTCTCCAAACGCCTTCGATGCTTGTCCCCTCCTGGAGAACACGGCGGGTCTGGGCCCAGCTCTGGAAAAATAGCTGTAGGGCAGGATGGCTGCTGTGTTTGCTTCAGACAACTCCTCACCCCCTATCCACCCCTGTTGCTTGTCACGTGCTTCATAATGTTGTGATGTGGACATTTATGTGCTCTTTGTGCAGAGGATTTTTTTTGTTTTCTGTTCTCATGCTTCTTAGACATTTTTTTAAGTATGTGAAGTACTACTAGAGGTTTGTGGTATGGGGTAAATAGCCCACCAAGTTTGAGACTTTATAATGCTATTATAAAGTCCAAACATGAGCATGAGTGCCAAAAACACTCATGCAAAACCAACAATTTCAAAGAAATGGCACACATCTCAAACATGCTAATCACAACAGATGGAAATTAGCCCTTGGCTATAATCTGGTATGTTTACATTCATGTAATTTTTTTTTTTTTACATTTATGTTCATTAACATGCACTGTCCTAAATAAATAAATAAATAAATTTCTTTTTAACCATGTTTGAAGTCTCAAACAGGCAGGAATGAAGAAATAAACAGCAGAAAGGAAACCGGAAAATAAAGATTTTCAATTGTTGACATAATGTTTCCACCTGCAGGGATTCCTCATGTGATGATAGTTACAAAAATTGATGAGGCCTGTCCTGAAGCTGAAGGGGACCTGAAGAACGTGTATAAAAGCAGATACCTGAAGAAGAAGGTGAGCATCTCTGACTGTACAGAAATATGATGATAAAGCAGAAGCACCTTAAGGCAACTGTTGTTGTGATTGGTGGTATATAAATTAAATTGAATTGAATTGAAACCCTGAACATGATGCGGTGTTTCTTTAATTCTCAGATGGAAGAGTTCAGCTCAGAGGTGGGAATCCCAGTGAACTGCATCTTTCCCGTGAAGAACTACCACAGTGAAATCAACCTGAAGCCCAATGTTCACACATTGATTCTGAGTGCGCTCAAACACATTATTGACTTTGGAGATGATTTTATTGAGAAATAGTAAATGTCTGATTTTGGAACCAGGGGTGCATCCAGGTGGAAGTGAAAGATTAGAAAAATCAAAAGTCATGTGAGAATATTATGCTATCATATGTTACATTTTAACTGTAATCAAAATGATTGAATCATGATAATGCTGTAGGCCACATTATACTTGTTATTATAGATTGTGTAATCATTATGTAGTTTTAGTTTGCATTATACCTTTGAGTTAGAAGAATGTGAAAATCATTAGATTTATTAGATTGCTTTGTATTATCCTATACTGCTGATTTACTGTGAATGAGTTACACTGTTTTATGACATTTCATACTGCTGATTTATGAAGAGAAGATTGTGTGCAGGGAGTCAGGGCCTTGCTTTTCTGATAGTAGAGAGAACAGAGCACACTGCACGGGAGCTTCACCCCCACCTTTGTTGGAAGCAGAAAGACAGGGACCCAAGGTCATAACTCAGGCTCACCGAGAGTTAGAAAGTATGTGGATGTGGACACCAGAGGCTATAAGAGTTTCAGTAACGCTCCACCATTTTGAGATTTGCTGTGATCCTCTTCATGCATGTCTCCCCATCCGGATGGTATACGCTCAAAAGTGTTTGTATGGAATAATAAGAATTGTATGGAATAAAACAATTGTTGATTGAGCATTTATACACCGAGTGTTGTTCTTCCTTCAGCCCAAAGATCAAAGAATTGGGAGATTTAACAGTCATCATGAATAACAAAGCACTGTTTGAAAGATTGACAAAAGTTAAGGTAAAGGACAGAAGATTAATGTATAAATATCCACTGAAAAGTCTGAGCAGGTAATAATGACAATAACAAAATCTACTGCTAGTGTCTGATATATATTCATCTTAAGGATCTGTAATGAGTGTGTTTGTACATCTTGTTCTTTGTTCCACCACATCAAAAACCTCTGTATCAGGAATCATAAAGAAGCGTGGAGATTACTTCCAGCTTAAACTATATATTTTACTCCCTTCTTCACTCTGTCTAAAAATATAATATATGGAAAAAGAGATCACGTGGGCCTGTCTGAAAACAGACCTTCCCTCAGATATAACAGAAAAAGTAAAAACATCATTCACCTACAATATGAGTTCAACAATCCATTATAAAGTCCGCCACAACAATCTAATACACAGTTCTGAATTAGAGCAAAATATGAGATTGAGGTGGAGAGATATGTCTGACATTTGTGATTGGGGACATGACTTATTATTATAAATGGTCTTTGAATAAAGTTGTACTTAACCTTTGACCCATTCACTATTTTCATGAATGCTGGTACTATTAAAACATCTCCTTTAACAGCTCGTGCCAGTGATTTATATTTTCACAGCTTTTTCAGGATATGGGACAATTAAAACATAATAAACTGTATGTAAACACTTTCAGTTGAGTGTAGCATTGCTTGTCTGTGCTTACAGTGTTTGATAATTTTCTTGCTTTACTGGGGTAGCACAGTGGTACAGTGGTTAGCACTACCACCTCACACAAAGAGTTTTCCTGGTTTGAAGCCTAGCTGGGTTCATCCTATGTGGAATTTGCATGTTTTCCCAGTTCTTCAATTCAATTTCATTTATACAATGCCAAATCCCAACAACAGTTGCCTCAAGGCACTTTATACTATAAGGCAAAGACCCTACAATCAGTTGGAGCCAAAGTGTGAACCTAAGGAGAAGCCTCAAAAACACTGATGTTATGAATATGCTATAATTATAAGTATGTACTATACAGAAATACGAAATATGAACTATGCAAGTTATAAACAGTTGTAAACATTTATAGAATATACTATGTGCACCTTAGCATATGCTTCTTCCAGTGGGGAAACTCCTGTATAGTGCTTCGTTTCCGGTGTGATATTCGCACCTTGTTTACGATCAGGTTTTCCAAACAAAGTCAACCAAATGGATGAATCAAGCGGCGATTTACAAGATGTCTTGAGCATTTACCGAATATATCTGTAGATGATGTTCATCGACTTGTCGATACTTTTCCCCCTGGCCTCAGAGCAAAATAGAGAAAGGATTCAAATTTTATATTTCTCAGTATTTGTATATAGTGTTCTCTCATTTATTGCGGGTGTTATGTTCTAAAAATATCCAGCAATAGGTGAAATCCGCAAAGTAGCCAACCTTATTTTTTTTTACAATTATTTCATAAGGCTGCAAAACCCCTCACTACACACTTTACACACTTTTCTCAGACAGGCATCGACATTTTCCCATTTTTCTCTCTCGTTTAAACACTCTCAAAGTTCAAACCGTAAAGAAAAAAAAAAGTCCAGTATTATAGAATGAAATCGAAGATCATAACCAGTTTTCAGTCCCAAACATTTATTTGAAAAATAAACATACAGTATATTTGTTTTTTTCTATAAATAATAATGACGGATTTTAGAACTAATGAATTTAACTTTAAGCTTAATTGCTTAATTTAAGCTTAATGCACATTATAATCCAGTGCGCCCTAGGGTCCCAGAAGTCCAACAATTTTTGTGCGATGGTTATCTTCCTCTGCCTTTTGGGTGCTACTGCAGGTGCCTATGACAGTGCAAAACGTTTCGTCGACATTGTTTTTTGTTGGGGAGAAAACTCACAAATATACAGTACAGCACTTCAGAGTCACACTGCTAGCGATTGATGTAGCGATTCTGTACTGTACAGGAGACATGGCACGGAGGAGATCGACAATGGTCTACAGCTGATCAGGACGCAGAACACACTGCGCTTAAAAAAAAAAGCATGCAAAATTGCACTAAAAACATCCGCGAAACAACGAGGCTGAGAAGGGTGAACCGCGTTATAGCGAGGGACCACTGTAATTGTGAAGATAAGTCACAGCGTACCCTTCATAAATACTAATATATAGAGACATCTGGGAAACATCTGGCTTTGACTATTGTTAACCTGTAGTTTGAATACTGGACATTTCCCTGTTTAAATCATAAGAACTGCCACTATACAGAGATGTGCTTCTGAATGTGGACGATGTGTCTTCTGATTTTGTAATGCAGTTCTGCTTGTGTTTAGTCAAAGTCAAAGTCAAAGTCAACTTTATTGTCAATTCTGCCACATGTACAGGACATACAGAGAATAGAAACTACGTTACTCTCAATCCCTAGATAAAAAAAAAAAGCAAATGAACATTTAAATATAAGAGTGATTAAAAATGCAGGTAAAATAATTAAAAAGTAAAAATTTAAATAAATAAATACAATACAATTTTACATATAACAAGAAAGCTATACAATATACAATATAATGGGTAAATGACATTGGGTGTAAACCAGGCAGAGTAGTGCAAATAGGCAAATAGTGCAAATGGAGATATAGTAATGTACGGTAAGAGATAGTGTAATGTTTAGTTTAGTAATGTAAACAACCAATCGATCTACATGCTTCAAACGTCAAAATTGATCATTTGTCAATTAGAATGGGTTCCGGAAGAAGGTCCCTGGTTCGATCCCGGGTTTCGGCATCAGAACTGTTGCGGTTCGAATTTTTGAGGAAGAGACATACGACTGAAAGTCCATAGCGGGTCAACACAAATGATTTTATTATAACACATATATGTGGTGAAGATGGGCTCTGCAAAACATCAGGCTCAATCTCCCGCCTGACAATAGGTGGGTGTGATATTTATACTTATGATGACCAGTAACTCCAGTGAGGACATATTCTAAAAAAGGAACTGCTACTTCCACTGTTCCTCCACATGCTTCCTGTTATTCTACTCTCTGCACTTCAGAACAGAGCATGAGCATACTGTTTACAAGCAACACAAGTCTGTGTGCAGGCAGACTTATGTCTGTATTTTAACCTCAGTACATGACCTCACTCAACAAACAAAGACATTTTAGAAGTATACTTCCTGACTCCGTTTGAGTCATCTGTTACCAGGCAAACTCCAATGCAGCAGGCCGCTGAATGCACACAGGCAATATGTAGTAAATTATACTGTAAACATGTAGGCAACCTTTCAATAGCTGAACTTTGCTTCATTGATCGGCCAGACATCGCGCTGCTCGTAGCTTCAAACCATTAATTAACTTGACCGAGCTTCAACCCTTTAATTACGCAATATGTGTATAACATGCTTACAGTTGCACCTGCAATGAAAGATTATTATGTGCTTATGCTAACACCTGAAATACAGACTTTAATATAACATCAACAGTTTCAATAAATGTGTCAATGAAATGACAATAATGATAAATCATAAATGATGCAACAGTAATAATAAGGATTATGAATAGTAACAAGCTTAAACATGTGAGAGGTTGATCGCGCAGAGAATCGCTGAGCTTATGTGAGTGCGTGTGTAAAAGCAGCAGGATATATATTTTAGTTCTGCTGAGCCAAATAAGACAGGTCAGGGTGAAGAAGTGACAGCCAAAGAAAAGCTTACCACAAAACGGAGAAGTTATGACAAATCAGACTATAAGGCAAAAAGAAAGTGCAGCTTTATGGTTTCATGGACAAAATAATTTCTGTGGCTGCAATATGACGAGCTAAATAACCAGGGCTGCACATAAGTGGTCCGCAGGTGCGCATTCGCTGTCAAAATAAAAAACACGCACAAGGGTTAGGGTTAAATTTAAAAACTGTACTTTTGAGTTAAAATATATATTTATAATTTTAATAAATGACAAATTAAAAAGGCATGAACATTTTTTTTGTATCGAAAAAATATCGAACTGTGACACCAAAGTATCGAACCGAACCGAACCGTGAATTTTGTGTATCGTTGCACCCCTAGTTAGCAGCACTGCTTACTTTTACTTTCAGAGAGAGAGGGAGAGAGAGAGAGTTCACTTATGGATAACTTAAGCCTGCAGCTCCAGCACCAGTCAAACTGTCGGCTTACATCCAGTGTTCTGTGCTGCCTAATTTTTTTTGTTATGGAAAAAGACAGGGGTGTAGGACAGATCTATATTTACTTTAAATGAGGATTTACTTAAGTCATCAAGAGTTAACTGTCTTATGACCAAAATTACATTTAACCAACATGAGTTTATTCAAATTTTATTTGCAAGTCCAGTTTGGGTAATGAAATTAAAGATAACACAAGGGAATAAAATAATGCACATTAGAGTTTATTTTCAATTTATTTCAACTAATCTAGAGACAAGGAACTCCTTTTCAGCTTCTGTGGTGCATTTACTTCTCACACCTTAATCTAGATGTTAGTGTTCTCAAAGGTAACATGTCTCATGTTACCATCATGTATTTCTAAAACCCCGCCTCAGTCTATGCCCTATAGACTCTCACATGGAAAAACCATTGATCTAGATATTCACAAATTTCATCAGGACATCTCTAACATCTAAAGTTTTTGTTGTTTTTATGTTTTACATAAAAAAAACTTTAGATTTTCAAATGAAAGCAAAGTGACATGCAAGGATATTTTTCTTTAGTGATGTTGTTTCAGCAATCTCAAATACTAATTATTCTGGGAATTTTTATGGTCAAACTATGTGTGTTTGTGTGTGTGGAGTAAAATGACCTTCTTCTTAAGATGTTGTCACCATGAATCATTCAGGATTAACAACACAAATTGTTTCGATAGCAGAAACAGTCTGTCTTATAGTTCTCAGACGTTTCTGCTAGTTTTACAAACACAGTCTTCTTCAGGTCTGTTTATGTAGCTTTTATGAAACTGATTTTCCATAGTACAAGTAGCATTTAATCTTTCTTTGCTCTCCAGTATAAATGCAAGAATTTGCAGGCTTCATTGAAACTGTCACAAATGTAACACTCAATGCCAAAAACAGGGTTGATTAAGGTTTCTATGAACACTGCTGCGTATATCAACAGCTCTGAAACCCCCCTTTATTTTTTTTAAAGTAATGCAGGACAGGCTCTCTGTTACTCTCTGTGTCTCTAAAAATCCCAACAAAACTGGCAATCACCTTGTACAGGAATTTCTTTCATTTATGTATTGATCACTTTGTTTATTGGTAATGCTTTTAGGTCACTGTTTTAGCATGTCTGCCTCATACTCCATTCAAACAGTTAGACAGATGGTGGGGGTCTGGTAAGAAAGTTGTCTTGATTAAAGAATGTTAGCTACCGCTCATCGCTTGTCTGCAGGCTTTATTAAATGGAAAACTTCCACAACAACCTCTAAACAATGGTTTATGGATTTTTATCACCTGCAACACCATGTAACACTTGGATGTTAGATTCTTTTACCAGTCAGTGTTGTTAGCCCCAACCCCCAGGCTCCAGGTGTCTGAGCTCTAACCCTGGCTGCCAAATGTCCCCCTGAGGCCTTTGTATCTTTAACACCAGACTAAGTTTGTAGTCCTATCTACTAATATTATTAATTTTTTATAGCATAAGGTTCAGTTAGGTTACTACTTTGACTTACTCACTTTGAGCACATTCCTGACCCGATACTTTATCAAACCTTTACTCGAGTGTTTTTGACACTAGCAGCTGTACTTCTACTTAAGTAAAAATTGCCTGCACTTTTGCCACCTCAGTTGCCACTTTTCTGGAGTTTGTGCAGTTTTTATATTGACACTTTCAACGTTTTACGTGTTATCCTTGATCACAGTTCTAAACAAACTAACTTTCTTGACATCAAAGTAACCCAAAAAAGAGAACTATATGTCCAGCTCTCTTTAATTTCCCGAGTGTGGCATTAATAAAGTCTGTGTCTAGGCCAAACCTGAAGTTTAAACTCCTTTTTTAAATTTACCAACATTTCTGATTTGCAGCTAAGACTGTGACATGTTTTCACCATTTGCAAGCCAGAAGAGCAATTGCTCTTGAAGCCTGGTTGCTGCACAATACTAGGACTACTAGCACTAGTTCTAGTACTACTGCTACTGCACAAAGCATATTGTTCAGGAATTTCACAAATTTGTTTAAGTCTAACGTGTTGGCTTACAGGTAAACTTGTTTTGGAGGTGGATAGGATAAAAACTTCCAGCATCACATAATGTTTTCCGATCAGTAGGTTTGGAGTAAAAAGAACTGGACATATATTTCTCTTTTTTGGGCTACTTTTACGTCAAGAAAGTTACCTTTTTTAGAACTGTGATCAAGGATAACACATAAACCCTTGAAAATGTGAATGTAAAAATTGTACAAACTCCAGAAAAGTGGCAACTGATGTGGCAAAAGTGCAATTTTTTACTTAAGTAGAGGTACAGCTGTTAGTGTCAAAAACACTTGAGTAAAAAGTTTGATAAAGTATCGGGTCAGAAATGTGCTCAAAGTGTGAAAGTCAAAGTAGTAACCTAACTGAACCGTGTGCTATAATAAAAAAAAATTAAATAATATTAGTAGATAGGACTACAAAGTTAGTGTGGTCGTAAAAGGCACAAAGGCCTCAGAGGCACATTTGGCAGCAGCAAGGGTTAGAGCTCAGACACCTGGAGCCTGGAGGTTGGGGGGCTAACAACACTGACTGGTAAAAAAAGTCTAACATCTAGGTGTTACATGGTGCTGCAGGTGATAAAGAGCCATAAAACTACTTCCATTTGTTTAGAGGTGATTGCCAGTTTGGTTGGGTTTTTTAGAGTCACAGAGATCCTGTTCTGCTTTACTTTAAAAAAAAAAGGATTTTCAGAGCTGTTGATATATGAATCAGTGCTCATAGAAACATGGATCAACCCTGTTTTTGACAGTGTGAGTGTTACATTGTGACAGTTTCCATAAAAGCCTGCAAATTCTCTGAACAGGTAGCCATGAAGCAACCATATTTTTCTTAAGAATAATTCAACTTAATATTATTTGTATGGCCATATCACGAGAACAGAATAGCCTTAAACTAGTTTTGGAATAAAGAGAACTGGACATATAGTTGCTTTTTTGGGTTACTTTGATGTCAAGAAAGTTAGAATAGAATAGAATAGAATAGCCTTTATTGTCATTGTACAGAGTACAACGAAATTGGAGTGCCACTCCCTTGGTGCAAGTTTCAATAATAAATATAAATGTAAAATATAAAAAGTACAAAAAAACAATCGTAAGTACTCAAACAATAGTATGTACAATATATACAAGATAGCAGCATTAATATAATGACAGTATGAATAGCAGCATAATATAATGGCAGTGACGGTATGGTATAGCTAAGCAGGTTCAATTGTTTTTGTGCTTATTTACTACGGTGATAGCTCTGGGAAAGAAGCTATCCCTGAATCTGTTTGTCCTGGTTTTATGTGACCTGTACCGTCGGCCTGACGGTAATAGTTCAAACAGTTGGTTGCTGGGGTGAGAGTAGTCCTTGATGATATTGCCAGCTCTGCTGAGGTACCGAGAGTTTGCAATGACCTCCAGGCTGGGCAGAGAGCAGCCGGTGATCTTCTGGGCTGTGTTGATGACCCTCTGCAGTACTTTCCTGTCCGCAGCTGAGCACCCTGCATATCATGTTGTTATGCCGTACGTTAGGATGCTCTCTATGGTGGCTCTGTAAAATGTCACCAGCAGCCTCTCCTCCAGGTAGTTCCTCCTGAGCACTCTCAGAAAGTGGAGACGCTGCTGGGCCTTTTTAACCACCGCTGTGGTATTTACAGTCCAGGAGAGGTCATCAGAGATCTGCACGCCCAGAAACCTCATGGAGTGTACCCTCTCCACACAGTTCCCGTGAATGTAAAGTGGGGCCGGGTCTGCTCTGCCCTTCCTGAAGTCCAAGATAAGTTCTTTAGTTTTCGTGGTGTTCAGTTGGAGGTTGTTAACTGAACACCACTCAGTCAGTCTGTTGACCTCATCTCTGTAGTCCGACTCATCCCCCCTTGAGATGAGTCCAACCACTGTGGTGTCATCCGCGAACTTTATGATGGTGTTTGAGAGATGGGTAGGGGAGCAGTCGGATGTGTAGAGCGTAAACAGGAGGGGACTCAAAACACATCCTTGTGGAGACCCGGTGCTGAGTGTGATGGTGCTGGACCGGTGGGGGCCGAGTCTGACAGACTGTGGTCTATTTGTCAGGAAGTCCTTGATCCAGAGGCAGATGGGGGTGGAGAGTCCCAGGTGAAACAGTTTCTGGACCAGGATCTCCGGGATGATATGATTGAATGCTGAGCTAAAGTCCAGGAAGAGCATTCTCACATAGCTTCCTCGGTGCTCCAGGTGACTCAGCGCAGTGTGGAGCACTATGGTGATAGCGTCCTCGGTGGATCGATTTGTCCTGTAGGCAAATTGGTGGGGGTCCAGAGTGGGAGGCAGACCGGCCCTGATGTGCTGACAGACCAGTCTCTCAAAGCACTTCATCACTACAGGCGTAAGTGCAACAGGCCTGTAGTCATTTGGGCTGGCCACAGCTGTCTTCTTGGCGATGGGGATGATGGTGGAGGTTTTGAGGCAGGGCGGGACGGTGTTTGATGACAAGGAAAGGTTGAAGATTTTAGTGAAGACTCCGGTCAGTTCGTCAGCACATGCTCTGAGAACCTTTCCATGTATTCCATCAGGACCTGCCGCCTTCCTGGGATTCACTGACCTTAAAACACACCTCACTTGATGCTCCCTGAGTGTTAGTGTGCCAGTGCTGGGGGCGGGTGGAAGTGGTGTGGCAGCTGGGGGCCTGGTCGTCTCAAAGCGGGCGAAGAAACGGTTTAGATCCTCAGCCAGTGAGGCATCAGTCCTAGATGTTGCCTGGTTATTGCTTCTGTAGTTGGTAATGTGATTGATCCCCTGCCACATTTTTCTGGGGTCGTTGTCAGCAAAGTGATCTTCAATCCTCCTCCTATAGGCAGCCTTAGCTTTCCTGATGCCTCTACTCAGGTCTGCCCTGGCCGCCCTATACACAGCCCTGTCCCCTGACTTGAAGGCAGTGTTGCGGCTTTTTAGGAGGGATTGCACTTCGCCATTCATCCAGGGTTTTTGATTTGGAAACACCCTGACCCTTTTGTTGACGGTGACATTGTCAACACAATTCCTGATGTACGAGAGTACAGTGTCCGTGTACTCCTGGAGGTTGTGGCTGGAGGATAAATCCCATACAGTTGTTGAGAAGCAGTCCTGCAGTTGAGAAAGGGCTCCTTCAGGCCAGGTTTTTATTGTCTTTGTCTGGGGCTTTGTTTTTCTCAGCAGGGGGGTGTAGGTGGGGGTGAGGGACATGCAGAGGTGGTCAGATCCAGCCAGGTGGGGGAGGGGTGTCGCTCTGAAAGCATGCCTGATGTTTGAATAGACATGGTCCAAAGTGTGTTCTCCTCTCGTAGCAAAGTCCACAAACTGGACAAATTTAGGAAGCACAGTCTTTAGGCACGCTTTGTTAAAGTCGCCGGCGACAATAAAAACGCCATCGGGGTGGGCAAGCTGTTGTTTGTTTATGGTGTTGAGCAAGAGGCTGAGAGCCGTGCTAACGTTAGCATCCGACGGTATATAAACAGCTATCACAATAACTACTGTAAACTCCCTCGGGATGTAAAAAGGTCTGCACGAGACTGCCAGAACCTCCAAATCAGGACAACAGTGTGTGTGAATGATCCTGCTGTTACAACACCACTCGTTATGCACGTAAACACATAGCCCCCCTCCTCTGCTTTTACCTAAGTTGCTGTTTCTGTTGCTTTTTTGGGTTACTTTGATGTCAAGAAAGTTAGTTTGTTTAGAACTGTGATCAAGGATAACACGTAAAACGTTGAAAGTGTCAATATAAAAACTGCACAAACTCCAGAAAAGTGGCAACTGAGGTGGCAAAAGTGCAGGCAATTTTTACTTAAGTAGAAGTACAGCTGCTAGTGTCAAAAACACTTGAGTAAAGGTTTGATAAAGTATCGGGTCAGGAATGTGCTCAAAGTGAGTAAGTCAAAGTAGTAACCTAACTGAACCTTATGCTATAAAAAATTAATAATATTAGTAGATAGGACTACAAACTTAGTCTGGTGTTAAAGATACAAAGGCCTCAGGGGGACATTTGGCAGCCAGGGTTAGAGCTCAGACACCTGGAGCCTGGGGGTTGGGGCTAAAACATAAAAACAACAAAAACTTTAGATGTTAGAGATGTCCTGATGAAATTTGTGAATATCTAGATCAATGGTTTTTCCATGTGAGAGTCTATAGAGCATAGACTGAGGCGGGGTTTTAGAAATACATGATGGTAACATGAGACATGTTACCTTTGAGAACACTAACATCTAGATTAAGGTGTGAGAAGTAAATGCACCACAGAAGCTGAAAAGGAGTTCCTTGTCTCTAGATTAGTTGAAATAAATTGAAAATAAACTGATTTGAACAGGTTTGATGCATTATACAAAAAAAAGGTTCATGAAATAGTTCACATGATCTAAGCAAGAGTCACTCGGAATGTCTCAAATGTTAAAGTACACTTACTGATTGTACTTTTACTACATGAGCTAATGCAGATGCTCTAAAAGCACGCTGACTGAAAAAGAAGCACACACTTGGAGAAGCTGTGCTGTAACTTCTCATACTGTGAAGTTTTCTGACAAAAGCGAATTGAAAACTTATGCTGTACAGCTTACTAAGGGGTCCTGTGATGGGCCATGTGCAATTACACAAAAGAACAAGTAAAATTTCACCATAATACTGACTGGAGAAAAGCCAGTTTGGTATTCTAATTGAGATTACAACTGTAATCAGTAAAATCAGTGCTGTGATAGTTAGTTTAAGATCAAAACCTGATTTAAAACACAGTCTAACATCAACATTCTTGCCCCTGAAAATAGGTCAGGATGGCCGAAAAATGTACTTTAAAATGAGATTTTCTTTTTGTTTCATTGGAACAGTAAAGTACCATAACAAAGAAATGAGTACACCTTTGTAGATATCACTGATATGGAGTTTTTCATGTTTTACATAAAGACTTAAAGCTGCTAGTTTCCTAGTGGCATTTTCTCATTTAAACCATGGTGACTTAAGTTTAGCAGCAAGACACTTGTTTCCTTTGTTCCATCAAACATTTCTTTCAGAGATCTGTGTTTATCAGAGCGATATGTGACTCATTTTTTATTGAATCACCAGGAAGTACACAAATACAAGATTAAATATTTTATTTATTTATCAAAGATACATAATTACACATTGATACAATGAACAAGGTGTTTATAAAAATTACACATGGTGTAAGAAAAACATTATAACATACAAATAAGTGTTTTATGATAATCTGACATACTTTAAAAGCATAAGAATAAAGGTTTAAAAAAAATCATGTTCTTTGATGATCACATTACATGTATCATATTTTTAAAGCATAACATAGGGAGCAAAGTGCTCACAAAAACAGTTTTAGAGGACTTAAACACGATCATTTTTTCCACAGTGCTTGTATGCCTCTTGCAAAACTATGTACTTTTCACCATAAGACACAATAACTCACGATTATCTAAGACCAGCCATGAAATGTCCGTCGCTTCATTACAATCATTTGTCCCCGCTGCTGCCCTCAGACCCAGATGCAGTCTTCTGTACTGGGGGGTAAAATGGCTCTTTTGGTGGTTCATAAAAAATATCTCAAAAAGCGATGTTAGTGAGGGGACCAGAAACACTGGGTTGCAGAGCAGTTGGTAAGGACTTGTATATTTCTGGAGAGTCTGCAAAAAGCTGTCTTCCTCGTGCTCCTGATTGGATATGTGGAGCCCGGCTCTGATATCTAGGGATGGGTACCGGTGTCCGGTGCCATGATGGCACCGGTTCTGACATAAACGGTAGTAACCAGACCGAAAAGCAGCGCACATTTCGGTGCTTTATTTCGGTGCTTTTTTTTCCTGAGCTGTGATACACTTCTAGCCAATCATTTTACGTTTCCGAGGATAGTAGGCGGGTCCAGGTACGTACGTTCTTTTAGAGCAGAGCTACAGATTAAAAATGCCCAAGGCGAAGCGGTCAAAAGTCTGGCTGTACTTCACAGCAAAATATGCAAACTCAGCAGCCTGCAACAAGTGCTTTAAGCTGATACTGTGATACTGTCAAAGGAGGTAACACCTCAAATCCGATGAAACACCTGGCGACGCATAGCGTTTTTTTTAAAAGCCGAGAAATGCGCTGTATTTGATAGCTTGCTGCAAGACCTCACACCGTGCATATCTACTGCGGGTGGGTTGCCAGTTATCGGACCCGGAGCAACATCCCCCAAAAACCCGAAGAATAGAGTCCTGGCCCCTAGCCCTGCCAGTGTAGCAGAAATGATGACGGATGATGATGCAGCAGCAGCCGTTCTTCTCTGCGTGAGTAGCTTAATGTTGTTCGTGTGTAATTCACGTTGAGTAGGCTAACCACGTTATTACATTAATGCATGTAAGGTGAACTAGCAAACATCATCATAGCTATATGCGGCTGTCTTCTTGTTTGATGGCAGATACTCCCTTCACCCTGGCCAAAAAGGCTAAAATGACCAAAGAAAAAGAGGGAAACAGCTGAACATGAGAGGTTTTTGGATAAAGTTTGTGTTTTTC
>NW_024387114.1:0-12449 GCF_900408965.1 Simochromis diagramma | reverse complement strand
GTGGTCAGGTTGACTTTTGCATCCTGTGGTCAGCATTGTACATCATTGTGAATCACTGAAAGTGTGTTTCACTGAGTGAGTTTTCTAAAAATCTAAAGTAAGTTTTACAAATTGAACCTTTCCTCTGAATATTTTTAAATGTCCTTCACTTTTGAGGCCCTGTTTACATGTGCAGGCGTCTTTTGGAAAACAGACTTTTCTATTTATTCTGTCCTGCTTACATGTTAACAGCACTTTAGTCCAAGACAATCCAATACAAAAAGCACATGGCCCAAAAATCAAAAGAATGATAATCAATGAAGTTTCAATGAAGCTCCAGAGGACGACCCGGAGGTCGGCAACACAATAGCCCATGATCAAATAGTTGTGGGGAGGCCTGTGGTGGCGAACTGCATACAAAGCGGTGACGTCGTCGGTGAGGCCATGGCAGAAAAGCCCCCAGTGGCTTGCCTACACACACTCTGCGCAGGTGCATAGCATTGGCTTGGCAGGCGTCGGGCACGCTGAATGTCACGGCAGCATGAGAGCCACGAATAGTGGAGCTGCTGGCGACGGATTCGTAACTGAGACGAAGCCGAACCAGCAAGCGCGGGGACTGCTGGCGGGGACGAAGCAGAAACGGCAGGCGTGCAGTCCACTGGCAGCTGCAGCCGCAGTGGGCAGAGTAATCCAGCAACTCCCGGGCTTGGATCGTCTCCTTGGCTCGGACCAGATAGCAGATCAGCGCCGAAGCCGACGGGATCTCCAGCAGTTCGGGATTGCCGTGAAGAATCACATCCATGGTGTTTACTCCCACCAGCTTTGTCCACACATCCGAGGTGCCAGAGATGTATGCTCACAGGTTCCAGAGACGGTGACACCCTCCTCACGAACAGCATCCACTGGGTCCATCTTGCGTCAGATCGTTCTGTCACGGCAGGGTGTGCCTGTGCTTTTTTGATACAGGACCCAAAAGCAGATGATGACAGAGGAGTTGCAGGTTTCAGCAAAAAACGAGCCTTTATTTGGGTTGAGGGCTGAACCAAAAATGAAAACTATGAAAAAATTATGAGAACTGTGACAACGGTGACAATTGTGGTGGGTATAACAGACTCGTGGGATGAGCCGTGTGGAATTTAATGAGGACCCAAGATGCAGGCAGCTGAGATGCAGGGGAGTTTTTATAGAGAAGGTGGAGGTACAAACAGAAACGGCAGAGGAGTGGAGGAAACTAAACAAAACCTAAACTGGAAAAAACTAAGAAAACAAACCTGAAGCGCTAACGAACACGGAGAAGTGGGAGCAGGCACAGAACAAAACCCTAACAAATGGTAAACCTTAACAAAAGATATAACAGAATAAACAAAGAACATAGAATAATATAAATACACACAAAACACAGAGTCGTCAGACTCAGGACCATGACAGACATACAGAAAACACACCGACTTAAATACATACGGCGGACAAAAGCGAAAGCATTTGCCAAGAATGTTTTCATTAATCAAGTGTATGAAAAAAATACACACAGGTCCTTTTCTGTCACCATGGGTACCTACGCCTCCTCCATTGCCCCTGTTACCTCTGGTGTCCCCCAGGGGTCTGTGCTGGGTCCCATGCTGTTCTCTTTATACTTGTTACCCTTGGGCCGAATCTTTGATAAATACAATATTCTTTCCATTTTTATGCGGATGACATTCAAATCTATTTTGAACTAGCTGAGGATGTCATGTTGTCGTTGCAACATTTCTCCGATTGTATGAATGAAGTTAAAATCTGGCTACTGAGCAATTCCCTCATTCTAAATGATAAGAAGACTGAAATTGTAATCTTTGACTCCCTTCTCTCGGGCTGAACTAATTGGTATTTTTGGGCCCTTTGCTGACTCCCTTTATGACACTGTGAGGAACCTGGGTGTTGTCTTGGACAGTTCCTTCAAGTTGGACAAACACGTGTCCTCTGTAGTTAAATCGAGTTTCAATCAACTACGTCTAATCTCTAAGGCCAAGCCCTACTTACCACGTAAAGACCTGGAGAAACTATCCATGCCTTTGTTACATCAAGATTAGATTACTGTAATTCCCTTTACACTGGTCTCCATTCTGCCCTTGTTCACAAACTACAACTCGTTCAAAATGCGGCTGCGCGTCTTTTAACTGGAACTGGCAGGTTTGAGTCTATTACTCCAGTTCTTTCCGACCTGCACTGGCTCCCTATTAAACTTTGTATTGATTTTAAAATCTTATTGCTCACTTTTAAAATCATAAATAGCACTGCGCCCAGCTATCTTACGGATCTCCTCAGCTTTTATACCCCTGGGAGAGCGCTTAGATCAGCAGGCCAAATGCTCCTGGTGCGACCTAGATCTCGGCTCAAGACCAGAGGTGACCGCGCATTCGCTGCTGTCGCACCCTACCTCTGGAATAACCTCCCTCTAGCTATTTGGGCGTCTGATTCAATTCAATCTTTTAAATCTCGATTAAAAACTTATTTGTTTAGCCTTGCTTTCCCCGCCTCCTAGAGCCCGCATTTTTGGTGTACTGTAAGTTATCTTTTTCGCTTTATTAATATTTATAATGTTTTAACCTTCAGCCTTTTGGGTTGTGCCTACTACGCCTGGTGTATTATTGGTTAGTTATGTCACCCGCCTGTTAGTATATTTTATTTGTATTTTGTATTTTGTGTTTTGTATTTATTATTGCTCTAACTCGTTCTGTGAAGCACTTTGGCATACATGTGTTTTTTTTAAATGTGCTATATAAATAAAATTGTATTGGATTGGATTGTATACAGGAGGTGATATGGGGAAGTGGGAACAAGTGGGGAAACAGCTGACTGACATTACATAATGACGGGACAGGAGAAGTGAACCTAATACAACGAACAAAGAACACAAGACTCAAAATTAAAATAAAACAAAAATAAAACAGGGAACACAGGCCAAAAAATACAATAAACAACGAAATAGCACTAAATACACAAAACACTGGGTCTCAGACCCAGTACCATGACAGCGATACCCTAATCCCATGGGGCATGTGGTCGTCTGCGCACCCACTGAGCTTGAACTGGCACCCTGCACAGTCCAGACTGGTCAACACTTAGTATTATATTACAATGTAGGGCTCAGGTTTGCTCTTGAAATGTTTTCTTGTCTTCTCCTTCAGCTGAGATGTTTTTTTAAGAGGATTGCAGAAAATGTCCTATTTAAAAACATACCTATGTATGATTGTAACCTAAGACACGAGGTTACAATCATACATTCACTCAAAAATATAATTATACAAAATCTGAAATATCTTTCAAACTAATAATAAAATCAGTTGATTCACCACCAGATCAAGATAAAAAGAATTGAATTTTTCATAGAAGGAGGAAGAAATGTTCTTTTTGAAATAATTTACAGTGAACATCATCAACAGCATCATCAGATCGATCCCACTCCCTGCTGCAGTCATTTCCATAGAGAGGCACTTTGCATCAGCAGCACCATGCTCCAGTGCTCTGGGAGAGTTTATAGTCCTGAGAGTTGAACACTGGATGACTGACAGCTGTCCTTCATCACAACAGAAGCCACAGAAATCCTCCTCATCAAAAAACATGACTTTGATCTGCGTCCTCATCTGGACTCTCCTCTGCTGCTGCTTCACAGGTAAAGTCCAGAGAATCAAACTCCTCTCCTCTATCAACATCTGTCCCTCTGAAATGAAGCCCACAAAACCATGAAGCTGCTTTATGTTTTTGTCTCTGTATCCTCAGAGTCCAGAGGACAGATCACAGTGACTCAGCCTGGAGCAGTGAGCTCTGCTGTGGGAGGAACTGTGACCATCAAGTGTACGACCAGTCAGAATGTTTATAGTAATTATTTAGCCTGGTATCAACAGAAAGATGGAGGAGTTCCTAAACTGCTCATTTACTACACTAGCAATCGAGCATCAGGGATTCCAGATCGTTTTACAGGCAGTGGATCAAAGTCTGACTTCACTCTGACCATCAGTGGAGTCCAGGCTGAAGATGCAGCAGTTTATTACTGTCAGAGTCTTCACTATCCTGGCAGTCAGGATGTGTTCACACAGTGAAAAACAGTCGTACAAAAACCTCCCTCAGTCGACTGAACAGAAACTGAAGTGACTGCTGCAGCTGGAAGATACTGCAGAGACTGATACAGTTCACTGAGGACACACACACACACACACACACACACACACACACACACACACACACACACACAGCATATATATTGAGTGTATTGCTACAAATTAAGAGACCACGGAATACTCCAAAACCACAGAAAACGTTAGTAGTTGTGGGAGAATCTGCCACCATCAAGTGTACGACCAGTCAGAATATTTATAGCTCAGATCGTTTAGCCTGGTACCAACAGAAAGATGGAGGAGTTCCTAAACTGCTCATTTACTTTGCTAGCACTCGAGAATCAGGGATTCCAGCTCGTTTTACAGGCAGTGGATCAAACTCTGACTTCACTCTGACCATCAGTGGAGTCCAGGCTGAAGATGCAGCAGTTTATTACTGTCAGAGTTTTCACTGGCTGAACAGTCAGCGTGTGTTCACACAGTGAAAAACAGTCGTACAAAAACCTCCCTCAGTCAGACTGAACAGAAACTGAAGTGACTGCTGCAGCTGGAAGATACTGCAGAGACTGATACAGTTCACTGAGGACACACACACACACACACACCTCACACACACACACAGGTTTATTTGTACTAATAAATTGAATTTGTTTTATTTATCTAGTGCCAAAGCACAACAAAAGTCACCTGAAGGCGCTTTATACTGTAAGACCGTGGTCTCCAACCTTTTGCGCCACCGACCGGTTTATGCCCGACAGTATTTTCATGGACCGGCCTTTAAGGTGTCGCAGATAAATACAACAAATAAAACTAGTACGGGTACCGAAAAAAAGGAGATTTATTCATAACACACGTGAAAAGACCAAGGAAAACCGAGTTAACGATAAAAACGATAACAAAATAACGCTGAAAAACCGATAAAAACCCTGAAAACTATACATTTCACACCTGAGCCTCAACTCTCGCGGCCCGGTACCAAACGACTCACGGACCGGTCCGAGGCCCGGTGGTTGGGGACCGCTGCTGTAAGGTACACCCTACAATAATACATACAGAAAAAAAGTCAACAACCATACAATGCTCTATGGTTCTATTGGGGGGGTGGGGGGGAGTAATTGGAGTGTGAGAGAAGGAGGACAGGACGAGGGGCCTTAAAACCGAAGGCTCTGCCTCCAATTCTACCTTAAACCACCTTACGCTAGGAACAACAAGTAAGCCTGCAGTGCGAGAGTGAAGTGCTCTAATAGGGTGATATGGTACTACAAGGTCATTAAGATGAGATGGGGCCTGATTATTTAAGACCTTGTATGTGAGGAGCAGGATTTTAAATTCAATTCTGACTTTAACAGAAGCCAATGAATGGAAGCCAAAACAGGAGAAATCTGCTCTCTTTCTAGTCCCTGTCAGGACTCTTGCTGTAGCATTCTGGATTAACTGAAGGCTTTTCAGGAAGTTTTTTGGACATCCTGAAATTAATAATTACAGCAGCAGACGTGAATTTAAAAATCCTGCTCCTCACATACAAGCAGTGTTGGGACTAACGCGTTATTAAGTAACGCGTTACAGTAACTACGTTATTATTGTGGTAACGAGCACGGTAACTAGTTATTATGCCAAAATCCAGGAACGCGTTACTCGTTACTGGGATTTAGATAGGCTCGTTATTCGTTACTTCGTGTGGTGGCTATCGCGGAGCTTCCACAGATTCAATAACATTAGCAAGTGGTGGAAGCCAGCAAGTGGATGAAGGAAAAGGGAGGCAAGAGGAGAGACCCGAAGCGGCCGCTGGTCCGAGAGTGTCAGGTGAACTGAACTTCAGGTAAGAAGTTATAACCTGCAGTCCATCTGGGTCAGATATGAACCAAGTTTAGGTGGAGTTTATTTTCGTTATGCTGACTTTTTCGTACTGTGTGCTAGCTAGCATGACGGAGTTTCTATACAGCTGGGTGGTGCTATGTTACTGATGTTGAACTTATTTGTTCATAAGGTTAATTATTAGAGTTGCCAACCGTCCCGTAAAAAACGGAATCGTCTCTTCAGAGAAAATATTACGCGTTTCGTGTTGAAGTGAAAAGGAACAGTTTGTCCCGGACTTCAGCTACAATGAAAAAGACACAAAGCTGGAGTTATTCTGTGTTTACGCCGCACAGCTGCCTCTTCTTCTCTCATTCTCCCCCCCTCCTGTTTCTACTTCAATCATGAAACTGATCAATGATCAGCTGATCAGCTTTTCTCTCTTGTTTGTTTATCGCCCACTTTGCGCCAGAAAGAGGAAACCAGCGGATGTCGCGCTAAACAACAGCAGCATGTTTAAGCTTGATCAGCTGTTGTTAGAATTTATTTAATATTAATTTCTAGTATCAGCTGATGTTTGCTGGAGCCACAGCTGCAAAAAGCTGCTGGTCATGATGTCGGTTTGTATATGTGGTGAGAGGGAAACATGAAGATGAAACCAGGAGATGTCCTTACTGAATCATCAGAGCTGAACAGGTGATGGAGAAACAGGTTTACCTTTTAGTTAACATGAATGAGTTGAAGAGAAGTTATGAACTGTTTCTGAGAGACAAATAACACCAGGATCCTTTTCTAAGTAGCTGACAGCTGGTAACTGTGCAGGGGCGGGTCTAGCAAAGTGTTGCCAGGGGTCCATGTAGGGCATTAAAAGGGAAAGGGGGGCACAAGGAAATACTTTCTTATTCTCATTTAAAATGTCTCACTTTTAAAAAAATAATTATCTGAGTCTTACAACAAACAATTGATAGATTGATGCATATATACCATCAGAACAGTGTACATCACTGTCACAACAGTGTTTATTTTCATTCAAAGGCTTTATGATTTTTCCTATAATGGTGGGCCGGTCTCTAGTCAAAATGCCCGGGGCGATTTTTTTGTCCCAGTCCAGCTCTGTAAGCAGCTCATCTGCAGTCTGGTGTTGCCTACATCTTCCTATTCAGAAGGCAGAATTTCCGAGTTCTGAGTACAATCGAAAGCACCACGACTGCAGTTTTTGTGTTGGATGTAAAAAGCAGGCTAGGATAGAATCAGGCGTGGGATTTCTCTCGTGGAAATGTGTACATTAGTTTTTTCCTTTCTATTGGTAGGTGGCACAGTGCACTTGTGGCAAGTAAGCAAGCTAGAAGACTGGCAATCTTGCTGGGTATCCAGTTATGGAAGCAACACATTAACAAGAGAATTCTGAGTAAAACCAAAGTTACTTTCCCTAGTAACTAGTTACTCTGAAAGTAACGAGTAACTTGAAGTAACTGAGTTACTTTTGATAGAAGTAACTAGTAATGTAACTAAGTTACTAATTTAAAGTAACTTACCCAACACTGCATACAAGGTCTTAAATAATCAGGCCCCATCTTATCTTAATGACCTTGTAGTACCATATCACCCTATTAGAGCACTTCGCTCTTGCTCTGCAGGCCTACTTGTTGTTCCTAGAGTATTTAAAAGTAGAATGGGAGGCAGAGCCTTCGGTTTTCAGGCCCCTCCTCTGTGGAACCAGCTTCCAGTTTGGATTCAGGAGACAGACACTATCTCTACTTTCAAGATTAGGCTTCAAACTTTCCTTTTTGCTAAAGCATATAGTTAGGCTGGACCAGGTGACCCTGAATCCTCCCTTAGTTATGCTGCAATAGACGCAGGCTGCCTGGGATTCCCATGATGCATTGGGTTTTTCCTTTTCAGTCACCTTTCTCACTCACTCAGTGTTAACAGACCTCTCTGCATTGAATCATATCTGTTATTACTCTCTGTCTCTCTTCCACAGCATGTCTTTATCCTGTCTTCCTTCTCTCACCCCAACCGGTCGCAGCAGATGGCCCCGCCCTCCCTGAGCCCTGGTTCTGCCGGAGGTTCTCTTCTGTTAAAGGGAGTTTTTCCTTTCCCCACTGTCGCCAAAGTGCTTGCTCATAGGGTTTTTTTGTTTTGTTTTGTTTTTTTGCCTGTCCGTTGGGCATCTTTCTTGTCTTAGACAATAATTCTAATGGCAAAAGTACCAAACGGATTTACTTTACCAAATGGACCATCCCAGCCTTGCCATATTGGTCTATTTGATTCACCTTTGCTTTTATTGTTTATTTCATTTTATTTTATTTTCACCTGCTAAATACGGGACAGAACTTGACTGGGGAAAAGAAAAGGGAGAAAGAGAGAGGGAAAGAAAAACAGCAGAGAAGAGGAGCAGTGATAAAGGGCAAAAAAACAAAAACCAACAAAAACAAAGAGACAAAATAATACATAGTACTCACCTGGATCACCTGTTGAGAAAGAAAAAAGAGGAAAACGAGCAAAAAAAGAGAGCAATATAACAACATCATCATGATGATCTATGGGAATATGACAGTAAATACTAAATATTAAACATTATTGTGCAGCACATAAGATCAACAGCACAGTGTGCTTTGAGGTAGGAGCCAAAAAGGGTGTAGTTTGTGTGTGTCACCCGTGTGTACACCTGTGAGCATGGACGCGCTTGTTTTTTTAAAAGGTTCCTTCATGTAATGATCTGCTGGAGGGTGTGGGGGGGCCACAGCCCCGTCCTCCAGGGCATGAAGCAGGTATGGAGGAGATCAAGACTCCAGACATCCAGAGGCCCCCAGAACACAAGAGACCAAGGAAGACCAACAGAGGGGCAGCCGCACCACTGTCCCAGAAAGAGCTGAGGAGAGTCCCGATGAGGGCTCACTCAGCAGCCGCAGAGCAGAAGCCGGGGGGGTTGCAGTGACGCGCCCGTGAGCTGGGGGAGATAGGCCTCCATACCTTGGAGGGCCTGAGATGTCCCCAGAGACGTGTGGGTCTGATACCCGACCTGACATATAGACACAAACAAACAGGCACACACAGAAACATCCATTCCCACCCTCATGCTCTCATATGTCGCCAAAGTGCTTGCTCATAGGGGGTCACATTATTGTTGGGTTTTTCTCTGTATCTATAAAGCGCCTTGAGGTGACTTTTGTTTAGATTTGATGCTATATAAATAAAATTGAATTGAATTGAATTGGTTGACTACAGACGACACCCTGCTCTTTAATTTCACATATTAGGTTTTAGATCACAGCTTTGAGGACTATAAATTATGAAGAGCACCACAGATAATCTATGGCTGACATGACCTCGACATCTTATAAAAATATTGGGTTTAAAAATATATTTAACCATTTTCATGCCCATTACACTCAGTGTCTTTTGTTGATATTTTTATTTTGGTCTGTTTTAAATAAATTTCGAATTCTTTATTTTTTAATGTGCATTTATTAAACTCACAGAGTCAAAGAACATGTTTCCTCGTTACATTTTATTGTTTTAAAAGGTTGAAATATCAGCTTTACAGCAGACACAAAAGGATGAAACTAGAGGAGATTGTGCTCTGATTGTTGTCATTATGAGATGAAAATATGACCATTTGATGTGTTTATTTCTTTAAAATCTGCAAACAAAAAGAAACAAAGAGACAGAAGAAAAACAGCATGAAAGACTCAGTGATTGACATCAGGACTGGGAACACTGGTCTCATTGAGGCGCCGTACAAAAACCTCTGACGTAGAGAGACACGGCTCTCTGACTCTGTTAGACTAAACTAAACTACAAGCCGACAAAATAAAACTTTACATGGAAACCTAGAAATAATCATTCATACTGTGAACTACCCCACTCTCAATTATTCACTGTATAACCTTTCACATATAAATTTCCAAATGTGAGTTTGTGTTTTCGAGCAAAAATATTAATAAGAAAGCTAAACATTAACATTTGACAATTCCAATTAAGGAATAAATTTTTTTAAAAATCTAAATAAATCAGCTTTAGGTTTTAACTTACTTCCAACATCCAGTCTGGTTCCTCCACCCGAACCGTGTACCACAGTGATACAAACTCATTGTATCACAACCTCTGACTGTAGAGAGACACGGCTCTCTGACTCTGAGACAAACAAACTCAACAAAATAATCCACTGTTTGTCCAACACACTTCATGCAGTCACAGACAGTCACAACAGAAAAAGCATACTGTCTTGTAGTTGTAAATTTTCCTCCACTTCCATACCATAGATTCATTAATATGAATTCTCTCGCCGCTGCTCTATTCCCATGTTGTTTGCAGTATATTAAGGACTAACCTCACATTGTGGATGGAAAAATCTGTTGTTCTGTGCAGCCTTATCACCTGTCATGGATAATAACTCACCTGCCATCCATCATCACTGACTGCTCCCACACATACTTAAGGTCTCAGTGGAGTCTGATTTCGCGCTGGATCATTCTGCTACTTCCGTCAGTGTAATCCAGCTCGCCTCGTGATTTCCTTGTATTCTCCTAGTGCTCCTCACTAACATCAATCTCTATTTCCATATAGATTCCCTGGACTTGGCCTTTTTTTCTTTCCCTATGGACCCCTGAGTGGATAAACGTGAGTCACTGATTGTGTGAAGAGGAGTTTGGAGCTTCCCTCCCTCAGACCTTTCCCCTGGCTGCCCTTGACCCCGGTTCCTCTCCACAGCACTCTATATATGGATATATCTTACATGGTGACACCTGTGTAAACCACCTTTTGATTTTTTATTCAGAGTGAGTCCTGCGTTTGGGTCCTGCACTCGTAACTGTGACAGCAATGCAGAACTCCAGGATAGAGCGTGTTTGTTGATAGAACTTATATAAGCAAAAATAATCAAAGATCAATATATTTTTATATGAAAGGACGGTTAGAGTATGGCCTATAATTAGCTAAGGAACAGCTGGGTCTACAGATGTTTCTTAATGTAAAGGTTTAACTACAGCACCTTGAGGGCCTGTGGTACATTAGCCGATTATTAGAGAGGCAAGGAGCAGTCTGCTATGTTGACACTGGAAGAGGAGAGTAAGGTTGTAAACTCTGTCTCTTCTTGGAGGGGACAAGGCAAGGCAAGGCAAGGCAAATTTATTTGTATAGCACAATTCAACAACAAGGTGATTCAAAGTGCTTTACAGAGACATTAGAAACAAAAATAAATAAAAAGCATGATTTAAAATTGATTAAAACAAGAAACAAACAAACTAACTAAAACACACACATTTCACACCTGTTCGCTAGCAGGCGATCTGAACCCTTATCGTAAGGGGAGCTACCAGTCCTCTTGGTGACGAGCTACTTTCTATTTTAAATTCCCTGAATTTTAAAATACTCTCTAGACCCAGTCTAGACCCAGCTGGGAGCTACCCAGAGCTCTAAACCCCACTTAACAAACAAACAAACAAACAAAACAGTATATAAAATCAAAACAGATAAAATCAGAAATAGATAAGATCAGTAGTTAGTGTAAGTTCTGAAATTTAAGCTTAAAAGTGTGGATTTGGTGCTTTATTCAAATGCAGCTGAGAACAGGTGAGTCTTCAACCTGGATTTAAATATATAATATAGATATAAGGAGCATAAAAGCTGAATGCAGCTTCTCCGTGTCTGGTTCTGACTCTGGGAACTGATAAAAGACCGGATCCAGATGACCTGAGGGATCTGGAAGGTTCATACTGGGTCAGGAGGTCACTGATGTATTTTGGTCCTAAACCATTCAGAGCTTTATAGGCCAGCATCAGAACTTTAAAGTCTATCCTCTGACAGACAGGCAGCCAGTGTAAAGACCTCAGAGCTGGACTGATGTGGTCCACTTTTTTGGTCTTAGTGAGGACTCGAGCAGCAGAGTTCTGAATGAGCTGTAGTTGTCTGACTGATTTTTTAGGTAGACCTGTAAAGATGCTGTTACAGTAATCAAGCCTACTAAAGATGAATGCATGGACTAGTTTTTCCAGGTCCTGTTGAGACATCAGATCTTTTATCCTTGATATATTCTTGAGGTGATAGTAAGCTGACTTTGTTATTGTCTTAATGTGTTTTTCTAAGTTTAGGTCTGCATCCATCACTACACCCAAATTTCTCGCCTGGTTTGTGGTTTTTAGATGTATAGATTGAAGTTCTCTGGTGACCTGTAATCGTTTTTCTTTGGCGCCAAAGACTATTACTTCAGTTTTGTTTTTGTTTAGTTGGAGAAAATTGTGGCACAACCAGTCATTAATTTCCTCAATGCATTTACCAAGAGCCTGTACAGGGCCTCGGTCTCCTGGTGACATTGTGATATATATTTGTGTGTCATCTGCATAGCTGTGGTAGTTTATTTTGTTGTTCTTTATAATCTGTGCCAGTGGGAGCATGTAAATGTTAAACAGAGGGGGTCCTAAGATGGAACCTTGGGGAACTCCACATGTGATACTTGTCTGCTCAGATGTGAAGTTACCTATTGATACAAAGTATTTCCTGTTTTCTAAGTATGTCTTAACCAGTTTAGTACAGTTCCTGAAAGACCTGCCCAGTTCTCCAGTCGTTTGAGTAATATGT